>NW_027137169.1:0-126999 GCF_040869045.1 Eurosta solidaginis
ACTATATTTTTAACTTTAACTTTAACTATAACTTTAACTTTAACTTTAAATTTAACTTTAACTTTAACTTTCACTTTAACTTTAATTTTAATTATATTTTTAACTTTATCTTTAACTTTAACTTTCACTTTAACTTTAACTATATTTTTAACTTTAACTTTAACTATAACTTTAACTTTAACTTTAACTTTAACTTTAACTTTAACTTTAACTTTAACTTTAACTTTTACTTTTACTTTAACTTTAACTTTATTTTTAACTTTAGCTTCAAATTTAACTTTCATTTTAACTTTAACTTTAACTTTAATTTTAACCTTAACCTTAACTTTAACTTTAATTTTAACTTTAACTTTAACTTTAACTTCCACTTTAACTTTAACTTTATTTTCAACTTTAACTTTAACTTTCGCTTTAACTTTAACATTCACTTTAACTTTAACTTTAACTTTAACCTTAACTTTAACCTTAACCTTAACTTTATCTTTAACTTTAAATTTAACTTTAACTTTAACTTTAAATTTAACTTTAACTTTCACTTTAACTTTAATTTTAACTATACTTTTAACTTTATCTTTAACTTTAACTTTCACTTTAACTTTAACTATATTTTTAACTTTAACTTTAACTATAACTTTAACTTTAACTATATTTTTAACTTTAACTTTAACTATAACTTTAACTTTAACTTCAACTTTAACCTTAACTATAACTTTAACTTTAACTTTATTTTCAACTTTAACTTTAACTTTCGCTTTAACTTTAACATTCACTTTAACTTTAACTTTAACTTTAACTTTAACTTTAACTTTAACTTTAACTTTAACTTTAACCTTAACCTTAACTTTAACTTTAACTTTAACTTTAACCTTAACCTTAACTTTAACTTTAACTTTAAATTTAACTTTAACTTTCACTTTAACTTTCACTTTAACTTTAACTCTAACTATATTTTTAACTTTAACTTTAACTTTCACTTTAACTTTAACTATATTTTTAACTTTAACTTTAACTATAACTATAACTTTAACTTTAACTTCAACTGTAACTTTAACCTTAACTATAACTTTAACTTTAACTTTATCCTTAACCTTAACTTTAACTTTAACTTTAAATTTAACTTTAACTTTAACTTTAACTTTCTCTTTAACTTTAATTTTAACTATATTTTTAACTTTAACTTTAACTTTCACTTTAATTTTAACTTTAACTATATTTTTAACTTTAACTTTCACTTTAACTTTAACTATATTTTTAACTTTAACTTTAACTATAACTTTAACTTTAACTTTAACCTTAACCTTAACTTTAACTTTAACTTTAACTTTAACTTTAAATTTAACTTTAACTTTAACTTTCACTTTAACTTTAATTTTAACTATATTTTTAACTTTATCTTTAACTTTAACTTTCACTTTAACTTTAACTATATTTTTAACTTTAACTTTAACTATAACTTTAACTTTAACTTTAATTTTAACTATAACTTTAACTTTAACCTTAACTTTAATTTTAACTATATTTTTAACTTTAACTTTAACTTTCACTTTAATTTTAACTTTAACTATATTTTTAACTTTAACTTTAACTATAACTTTAACTTTAACTTTAACTTTAACTTTAACTTTCACTTTAACTTTAACTTTAACTATATTTTTAACTTTAACTTTAACTTTCACTTTAACTATATTTTTAACTTTAACTGTAACTTTAACTATAACTTTAACTTTAACTTTCACTTTAACTTTCACTTTAACTTTAACTTTAACTATATTTTTAACTTTAACTTTAACTTTCACTTTAACTTTAACTATATTTTTAACTTTAACTTTAACTATAACTATAACTTTAACTTTAACTTCAACTGTAACTTTAACCTTAACTATAACTTTAACTTTAACTTTATCCTTAACCTTAACTTTAACTTTAACTTTAAATTTAACTTTAACTTTAACTTTAACTTTAACTTTCTCTTTAACTTTAATTTTAACTATATTTTTAACTTTAACTTTCACTTTAACTTTAACTATATTTTTAACTTTAACTTTAACTATAACTTTAACTTTAACTTTAACCTTAACCTTAACTTTAACTTTAACTTTAACTTTAAATTTAACTTTCACTTTAACTTTCACTTTAACTTTAATTTTAACTATATTTTTAACTTTATCTTTAACTTTAACTTTCACTTTAACTTTAACTATATTTTTAACTTTAACTTTAACTATAACTTTAACTTTAACTTTAATTTTAACTATAACTTTAACTTTAACCTTAACTTTAATTTTAACTATATTTTTAACTTTAACTTTAACTTTCACTTTAATTTTAACTTTAACTATATTTTTAACTTTAACTTTAACTATAACTTTAACTTTAACTTTAACTTTAACTTCAACTTCAACTTTAACTTTAACCTTAACTATAACTTTAACTTTAAATTTAACCTTAACCTTAACTTTAACTTTAACTTTAACTTTAACCTTAACTTTAACTTTAACTTTAAATTTAACTTTAACTTTAACTATATTTTTAACTTTAACTTTAACTTTAACCTTAACCTTAACTTTAACTTTAACTTTAGCTATAAATTTAACTTTAACTTTAACTTTCACTTTAACTTTAACTTTAACTATATTTTTAACTTTAACTTTCACTTTAACTTTAACTATATTTTTAACTTTAACTTTAACTATAACTTTAACTTTAACTTTAACCTTAACCTTAACTTTAACTTTAACTTTAACTTTAACTTTAAATTTAACTTTAACTTTAACTTTCACTTTAACTTTAATTTTAACTATATTTTTAACTTTATCTTTAACTTTAACTTTCACTTTAACTTTAACTATATTTTTAACTTTAACTTTAACTATAACTTTAACTTTAACTTTAATTTTAACTATAACTTTAACTTTAACCTTAACTTTAACTTTAACTTTGACTTTAACTTTAACTTTTACTTTTACTTTTACTTTTACTTTAACTTTAACTTTATTTTTAACTTTAACTTTAAATTTAACTTTAAATTTAACTTTCATTTTAACTTCAACTTTAACTTTAATTTTAACCTTAACCTTAACTTTAACTTTAATTTTAACTTTAACTTTAACTTCCACTTTAACTTTAACTTTAACTTTAACTTTAAATTTAACTTTAACTTTAACTTTCACTTTAACTTTAATTTTAACTATATTTTAACTTTATCTTTAACTTTAACTTTCACTTTAACTTTAATTTTAACTTTAACTTTAACCTTAACCTTAACTTTAACTTTAACTTTAAATTTAACTTTAACTTTAACTTTCACTTTAACTTTAATTTTAACTATATTTTTAACTTTATCTTTAACTTTAACTTTCACTTTAACTTTAACTATATTTTTAACTTTAACTTTAACTATAACTTTAACTTTAACTTTAACTATAACTTTCACTTTAACTTTAACTATATTTTTAACTTTAACTTTAACTATAACTTTAACTTCAACTTTAACTTTAACCTTAACTATAACTTTAACTTTATTTTCAACTTTAACTTTAACTTTCGCTTTAACTTTAACATTCACTTTAACTTTAACTTTAACTTTAACCTTAACCTTAACTTTAACTTTAACTTTAACTTTAACTTTAACTTTAACCTTAACCTTAACTTTAACTTTAACTTTAACTTTAACTTTAAATTTAACTTTAACTTTAACTTTCACTTTAACTTTAAATTTAACTTTAACCTTAACTTTAACTTTAACTTTAACCTTAACTTTAACCTTAACCTTAACTTTAACTTTAACTTTAACTTTAAATTTAACTTTAACTTTAACTTTCACTTTAACTTTAATTTTAACTATATTTTTAACTTTATCTTTAACTTTAACTTTCACTTTAACTTTAACTATATTTTTAACTTTAACTTTAACTATAACTTTAACTTTAACTTTAAATTTAACTTTAACTTTAACTTTCACTTTAACTTTAATTTTAATTATATTTTTAACTTTATCTTTAACTTTAACTTTCACTTTAACTTTAACTATATTTTTAGCTTTAACTTTAACTATAACTTTAACTTTAACTTTAACTTTAACTTTAACTTTAACTTTAACTTTTACTTTAACTTTAACTTTATTTTTAACTTTAACTTCAAATTTAACTTTCATTTTAACTTTAATTTTAACCTTAACCTTAACTTTAACTTTAATTTTAACTTTAACTTTAACTTTAACTTCCACTTTAACTTTAACTTTATTTTCAACTTTAACTTTAACTTTCGCTTTAACTTTAACATTCACTTTAACTTTAACTTTAACTTTAACCTTAACTTTAACCTTAACCTTAACTTTAACTTTAAATTTAACTTTAACTTTAACTTTAAATTTAACTTTAACTTTCACTTTAACTTTAATTTTAACTATACTTTTAACTTTATCTTTAACTTTAACTTTCACTTTAACTTTAACTATATTTTTAACTTTAACTTTAACTATAACTTTAACTTTAACTATATTTTTAACTTTAACTTTAACTATAACTTTAACTTTAACTTCAACTTTAACCTTAACTATAACTTTAACTTTAACTTTATTTTCAACTTTAACTTTAACTTTCGCTTTAACTTTAACATTCACTTTAACTTTAACTTTAACTTTAACTTTAACTTTAACTTTAACCTTAACCTTAACTTTAACTTTAACTTTAACTTTAACCTTAACCTTAACTTTAACTTTAACTTTAACTTTTAATTTAACTTTAAATTTCACTTTAACTTTAATTTTAACTATATTTTTAACTTTATCTTTAACTTTAACTTTCACTTTAACTTTAACTATATTTTTAACTTTAACTTTAACTATAACTTTAACTTTAACTTTAACTTTAACTTTAACTATAACTTTAACTTTAACCTTAACTTTAACTTTAACTTTAACTTTGACTTTAACTTTAACTTTAACCTTAACTTTAACTTTAACTTTAACTTCCACTTTAACTTTAACTTTAACTTTATTTTTAACTTTAACTTTAACTTTCGCTTTAACTTTAACATTCACTTTAACTTTAACTTTAACTTTAACTTTTACTTTTACTTTTACTTTAACTTTAACTTTATTTTTAACTTTAACTTTAAATTTAACTTTCATTTTAACTTCAACTTTAACTTTAACTTTAATTTTAACCTTAACCTTAACTTTAGCTTTAATTTTAACTTTAACTTTAACTTTAACTTCCACTTTAACTTTAACTTTAACTTTAAATTTAACTTTAACTTTAACTTTAACTTTCACTTTAACTTTAATTTTAACTATATTTTAACTTTATCTTTAACTTTAACTTTCACTTTAACTTTAACTTTAACTATATTTTTAACTTTAACTTTAACTATAACTTTAACTTTAACTTTAAATTTAACTTTAACTTTAACTTTAACTTTCACTTTAATATTAATTTTAACTATATTTTTAACTTTATCTTTAACTTTAACTTTAACTTTAACTTTCACTTTAACTTTAACTTTAACTATATTTTTAACTTTAACTTTAACTATAACTTTAACTTTAACTTTAACTTTATCTTTAGCTTTAACTTTATTTTTAACTTTAACTTTAACTTTAACATTCACTTTAACTTTAACTTTAACTTTAACTTTAACTTTAGCTTTAACTTTAACTTTAACTTTAACTTTAACTTTAACTTTATTTTTAACTTTAACTTTAACTTTCGCTTTAACTTTAACTTTCATTTTAACTTTAACTTTAACTTTAATTTTAACTTTAACTTTAGCTTTAACTTTAACTTTAACTTTAACTTTAACTTTAACTTTAACTTTAACTTTAACTTTAACTTTAACTTTAACTATAACTTTAACTTTAGCTTTAACTTTAACTATAACTATAACTATAACTATAATTTTAGCTTTATTTTTAACTTTAACTTTAACTTCCGCTTTGACTTTAACATTCACTTTAACTTTAACTTTAACTTTAGCTTGAAATTTAACTTTAACTATAACTTTAACTTTAGCTTTAAATTTAACTTTAACTTTAACTTTAACTTTAACTTTAACTTTAACTTTAACTTTAACTTTAACTTAAACTTTAACTATAACTTTAACTTTAACTTCAACTTTAACTTTAACCTTAACTTTAACTTTAACTTTGACTTTAACTTTAACCTTAACTTTAACTTTAACCTTAACCTTAACTTTAACTTTAATTTTAACTCCAACTTTAACTTTAACTTTAACCTCCACTTTAACTTTAACTTTATTTTTAACTTTAACTTTAACTTTCGCTTTAACTTTAACATTCACTTTAACTTTAACTTTAACTTTTACTTTAACTTTAACTTTTACTTTTACTTTTACTTTAACTTTAACTTTATTTTTAACTTTAACTTTAAATTTAACTTTCATTTTAACTTCAACTTTAACTTTAATTTTAACCTTAACCTTAACTTTAACTTTAATTTTAACTTTAACTTTAACTTTATTTTTAACTTTAAATTTAAGATTCACTTTAACTTTAACTTTAACTTTTACTTTAACTTTAACTTTATTTTTAACTTTAACTTTAAATTTAACTTTAACTTTAACTTTCACTTTAACTTTAACTTTAGCTATATTTTTAACTTTAACTTTAACTATAACTTTAACTTTAACTTCAACTTTAATTTTAACCTTAACTTTAACTTTAACTTTAAATTTAACTTTAACTTTAACTTTAACTTTATTTTTAACTTTGACTTTAACTTTCGCTTTAACTTTAGCATTCACTTTAACTTTAACTTTAACTTTAAATTTAGCTTACACTTTAACTTTAACTTTAACTATAACTTTAACTTTAACTTTCGATTTAACTTTAACATTCACTTTAACTTTAACTTTAACTTTAACATTAATTTTAGCTTTAACTTTAGCTTTAACTTTAACTTTAACTTTCGCTTTAACTTTAACATTCACTTTAACTTTAACTTTAGCTTTAACTTTAACTTTAACTAAAACTATAACTTTAACTTTAACTTTAACCATTCAAGGTTCGAATCGAGCTCAAGGCCAGAACAATAATTTTTTTCTAATGATAATTATTGTTATTTTTTAATTTTTCTAAATTTGAAAAATTGTATTTTGTTTTTGGAATAGTAAGTAGAAAATTTTTCAGACAACCTGCCATAGCTGCGCAGATAGATCCATTTCGAAGGGTGCTAAGCCTTCATCATCAATATGCTTTAGGCATGCTGCGCTAACCATTTAGCTATACATATAACTTTAACTTTATTTTTAACTTTAACTTTCCCTTTAACTTTAACTTTAACTTTCGCTTTAACTTTAACTTATATGTCTTAATATGAGCGTAAACCGTACAACTCCTTGAAGCCCGGCATTGGGAGTGGGTCGAGGCCACACGTTGGGCCAGAGATGAAAGGAATCAACGGCTGCATTATGAACTTTTCATACGCACACGCTCCATGACGCGGGCATCATCGGCGGATGCGAGCCTGTAACGACAGCCTTTTAACAACCTACGCCCCTGTGCGCTTACACGCACGCGCACCACTGTCTCTGCAAATAACAATGCCAACTGTCTGCAAAGCAACTGCGGATTATGTGTGTATGTGTGTGAATATAGAGCCAATCGTTGTAGCTAACATGTTGGAAGCCTTCCAGGTAGTGGCAACAGGAAAAAGTTGTCTATAAAAGGGCCACCATCCCGTTCTTCTCTATCACTAAGTTTTGAATACGGTGCCCACAACGCGAGTGCAGTGAAAAAGTAAAATTAATAAAATAAAAACTGTATAAAGTGATAAGGTTTCAAAGTGCCAAACCGTAAGCTACCGGTTCGGTGAAAAGTGCCGCATCCAAAAGGGAAATAGTATTCCTGCCACCACCAGATCCAGCACCACCAGCAACGGTAAGTACCACCACCATTTCCGTATACCCAAAGCCCTTACTGTAGTCCCATGTCCATAACCTCCATTAACACCCGCATAATTTCTCTAACCCCTTTTTTTTCATCCTATAGTTTCTATTGAAGGAATTCCCAAAGGAAACCAACCACCATCGCCGGTGCTAGGTACCAAAAATCCACCAACGGTAAGTAAATACATCCACCTTAGTGACTAGCCCAAATGTGATATCGAATTTTGTGCCATTTTCTCAAGTGAACTTCATAGTTTGTCTGCTCTGATTTTGAGATAAAATTGATTTATTTTTTTTTGGGCAGATAAACATTAAATTTCGCCGGAGAAATGGCCTATAAATACACGACAGTGTGATGCTCAGCTACATATTTTTATTGTTTGGTTTTCCTTTTCTTAGAATCCACATCAGCACAAGAAGACTCGCTTAAAGCAACGGTGCGAGGCACCCGAACCACCAACTACAAACCACACCGCGTCACAGCCACCAACAGGCACCACACCGAGTCACAAACACCAAAAGCTACAACAAACCACACCGAACACGTAAGCCACCAGTGCTACATAAAACACTCTCATTCGTCCAAACCACAAAAAAAAAGTAAGAAAAATCGCATCCACACCAAAAGATTGCATACATCCATATTCACAACCACACGCATTTGCAACCAACCACCGAAACATAGATAAGCTACTACACCGCAGATCCACATTCAAAACCACAGCCTCAGAAATACACGCATAACCTTAACCACGAAACATTCAACCAGCAACCACACCTGCCGATCACAACCAGCGACTACCAACAACCACACCAACAATAACCACGCAACTCTCAAAAACACCACGACCACATTTCTACATACTTACTGATACGAAACATTCAAACACGGAAATAGTAAAAGCAACATCCAAAAATCAATACACGGTAAGCACAAACACAACCAACGCTATTAACAGGTGAAAGACCATTTTCGAACACTCAACTCTAAACGCATACAAAGAGAGGGCATCATATCACCTCACATCAAGTCACAGCAACATATAACATCACGAATATCACCTCAGAGCACATCACATCATATCACGAACAAGTAACTAATAGCGGTGAGTTATATTTAGCCGGTCGCTGGTGTGGATTGCTACATCAGTAGGGCTGTGGTGAGAAGAGCCCAAAAGGTAGAGAGTATACTCAGCACCTCGTCCAATTCGCCGCAACAACGCCAACATCACACCACCACGAAGGGGACCGAGAATATACCTTAGTTTTCATTTTGGTTTAAAAATAATTTTTTTTGTAGATTATAAGTTTACTTTTTATTTTTTTGGAATTTCCCTGTAATCCCGATGTATGAAATATTTTTCTTAATTGAATTTAACATATTTTTTTCGATTTCCTTATTTTTATAAATACATTTTTTTTATACACACTTACCCAAAAACACAGATACACATATTTCACAAACATTTTTTTATCACATCTAAGTATATATATTTCTTTTTGCACAATCACTTCATTTAGTATTTCAGTATTAGCTTAGCTATTTTCTTTTCTGATTTGTTTTTGCGAGCTGCATTTCCCTTTTTTTCATATGAAATTTTTTTGTCAAACCCTGATTCTTACACAAGAATTTTTTTTGTTATACGATATGTAGAGATTTTCTTATTCATATTTAATTTTCTTGATGATATAGGGAATTCTCTTTTACTTTTTTTGGATAAGGATTCTGTTGTTCTGGAAGAAAGAAAGAGGATCTGCCTGAACACCCACCATACACATGTGACACTTTCCTTTTTTTTTTTTCTTTCTTCTTTTTGTAACGCATTTTTTTGTGGCAAATCATTTTTATTGCTAATCACTTTTTTTCATAAACTAAAACGTTTTCATAAAAGCGTCCTTCTCACTTAGCTCGCGATTCATTCCACCTTTTATCTTATTTTTTTAAACGTTTTCTTTTATTAAATACCACGATCGCGAAAAACGTGTACGTATTTTTGCTAATACAAACCGGAACTGAAAGTTCCATGAGGTAATAGTATATAAAGTACAAAAGTACATGGAATAGGGTTTTTTCTGCTCTTTATTTCTCTTTTCTTTCAGCTGCCGCTCCTACAGCCTTGGTACCGGACTGCAGACGAGCGTCAGGAGATGAGTAAGTGAATGAGTATATACATATAATGAATGGTAATATTTATACATCATCGTCGTAATCTCTCTTGTTTTATTGATTCTTTGCCTAACATGTTATTGTATGCACATATTTAAGTGAGCGCTTTAACTATTTCTTAATATAAGCAAGAAATAGAGATCTTAAGTAAAGGGTGTTCCCGTCTAGGGTATATTATTTTTTTTGTTATCTATTTGATTTCTTTTAAACTTGGAAAATTATATGCAGTACTCTTTTTTGGTTATTTTGATTGATAAATTGATAATTATTTTGATCAGGATAAGAAATAAATGAACTTAGAATTACAAACACAAACCACTAGTATATAAGTAAACTTGGAATTTGTGAAAATGAACTTGTATGAAGGGGAAATGAGTCATGGTGATTTTATTATTTGAAACAATATTAGGAAAAATGCAGGCCCTCTAAGTTGTCTTCCGTGTTAGTGTGGGTGTTGCCCTTGTGGTACACTAGGAATTAGTTAGGTGTTGCAACTTACTGACGGACGGTGATTTAGACCAGACCATTACAGACGGGCGAACGTTAGGATAAGGGAACTCCACTCAATTATCGGAAGCAAAGTGGAGTTCAAGGTGGTTCATGCCTCATGAACAAGAGGGGTGGGATGACGCCACCTGACACGGACGGTCTTCTCCCGCTTGCTTTCTTCTCCTTTTCTTTCTCGTTATCTTCTAAAGGTCCCTATATTTTTCTCACCTAGGCATGATAATTATATTTTTTTTTTGTGACTGTGGGTCGAGGAAGGTGGCAAGAACCGCGCCTCAACGCCGACGAGCCTCAGCCGGGCTACCACCATGCCTAACCGCCACCCTTCTCGCCCCGGACCAAGCAGTTACATTACACGATAAGTTTTTTTCGTCGCATATCGATAAGCAGATCATAAAATTTTATGAAATCGGCACCGGTGATGGGTTGTGTGACGTCTGCGACTAGGAATGACCACACAAAATCGCGGCGGAGGCCTAGGTCTAATTTAATTCGTTTTCCCCTAGTACTTTTATAGCAGCACCGTTTGCTGCACACAACTTTGTGGCGGTTGGACGAATATCATATGACAATGTTGTTAGTGGGAGAATGGAAACGTCTGCTCCCGTATCGAGAATTGTACTCGTTGTTTTATCTTTTGCCTGGAGGCAAAAAACTTGGCGTTCGGTGACAGAATTTTCGCTACATTTCGTCACCCGCTTTTCAAGTCAATTTTTGCCATCTGTTGTTATTGTTTGAATTGATCGTTGTCGGCGTCGGCAGGGGCTGCGGCACTTGCGAGCATTAGTGCGATACTTCTGATGATACCAACATTCGGCATTGGCTGATGATGAAGTTCTGTTTCTAGCTTGTTGCGGCCGGCTCGTGATTTTCGTGTCATTGTACTTTGTCGGTGTTGATCGAAATTGTGAGCGAGAACTTGATTTCGAACTGAGTCTCTCAAATCGCTTGGATGAGTCTTCTATTGCTGTACGAAATTGATTTAATTCATCTGCGTCGGTTCGTACCTGCGCTACTTGCTGGGGAGCAACGGCATCAATTTTTGAATCGGCTATCTTCGTGAATTCTACTGCTGTGCCAGACGATGCGGCGATAACCGGCTGGGCAAAGGCTGGTAAGCATTTTGTCCAAAGTCCTTTAAGAGCAGCGTCACCCAGGGTAGTGCCTGCCACTCGTTTCATTTCGAAATACAGCTCCGAAGGCTTTCTATCACATAGTGGCAGTTCCGATAATAGCCTATTGAGACGTCTCTGCTCACTATCGGCGAAATGCTCAATGATTTTTGTTTTGACATATTCGAATTTGTCGCTCTGTTGCATGTCGGCGATGACTTGGGCCAATTGGCTAACCACAGTGGGGTCCAGTGCTGCAAATACGGTTGCTGCCTTTTGCTTATCTGACGTTATTCCAGAGGCTGTAAACCAAAAATCCATAGACGTAAACCACGCATCTATGTTAGAACTAGACATTACCGGGACAGGCAGCCGGGCGTGGATAACTGCGGCCTGCCTCTCATTTGGTTGCTCGTCGGTGGTGAAGATATGCCGCTGTCGGAAGGCATTTTCGGTAATGATAGACTTCTAGAAAAAAACGCGTGTTTCTTACAACGGGACTTGCAGCTGTACTCCGTTAGGGCACACGTGTGTTGTAAATCAGGATCACGTCGGGGTCACCAGTGTGGGAGTTTTTTTACCACTGTTCAATTTAGTGTTCTTACCTGATGAAACTCTTAGGTAGGTAATTTCCCAGCAAATAAAAAGTCGGTTTGATATTGATAACCTTAACTTTAATTACTTGAAAGTTTACTTGAAAAGATAATTAGCGCGGGTTCTACAGCTAGAGTACAAAAATCGAATGATCAAAAATGTTCAGTTTAGCTAAATGTAAGCTTACAAAAACAACATACATTGTAGAAAGAGAATGTCAAAATATAATAAATGTAATATGTATATAGAAGTTTTCACAGGGTGCCCCACAGATATTTCTGTTTTCCTAGATTAATAGCGTAAACTTTTACATCAACAGAGTTTTCTGTTCATATGACATTAATACCTGTGGAAAAAATAAAAGCCGGATAAATATATGTTTAAACTTACGTAGTTTTTTATTTGTATAGATTACACATAATTACATTTCATTTCTAATGATTTTATTGCTATATTTATTAATATTAATTATTACGAATTTTCACTCACGCGAACGAATCTAATAAGATAATATAAACATCATTTTTAATGTTGATGTTTCCGACAACATAAAAGTTTAAGTTGTTTTGGAATCGTTTCAAAATAAAGTGTTACGAGAATTAAACTTGCCGAATTACATGTAAAGTTACTCCAGTGGTGAATTACCTTCCCGCGATTTGATTCTTTGCTTTTCTATAACTTACAAGTTCTCTATTTAAAATGTTATGTCAAACATTTATACTAAAAGTTTTATTCGAAACAATCATGCGAGAGAAGAAATTGAAAATGAACTGCAACTGAAAGAATTGAGAATCAGTTTCGTGACTACTACGAAGTTCAAAACTATAAATTAAATAAATTATAAAAAATAAAATTTGGTCAAAGTGCGTTTAATAAAACAAAGTAATGAAGTGTATAATATTTAATGTGTTCCAGCATATTTGATGTACGCCCAATTGAAGTTCGGTTAGTAAGTACATACATATGTATGTATGTACATATGTACTTATTTCCGCGATTTTTGTTTTAAATTCAAAGAAAATGGAAACATTTTATATCAAATGTGCATACACAAATATAAATATAATTATAATATAACAATATGATGAAAGTTTTTGAAGGAAAAGTTGAAATAAAATTGTTGAAACCGACTTCAATATGGTTAAACAAACGGTGCAGTGCCATTATTTTCGCTAGAGCATGTATCAAATATATATGTAGCAAGCATGCGTATTTATGTATTCACATATTTACGTATATATATGGCAACATACTTTCCTACAAACCTGTCGATGGTAATTCGGAACAAGTTTTGTTTATTTGAATTCGGATTTAAGTAATTATTATTTTAATTAATATTAATAAATATACCAATAAAATCATTAGAAATGAAATTTAATTATGTGTAATATATATAAATAAAAAAATATGTAAGTTTAAATATATATTTATCCGGTTTTATTTTTTCCACAGGTATTAATGTCATATGAAAAGAAAACTCTGTTGATGTTAAAGTTTACGCTATTAATCTAGAAAAAACAGAAATATCTGTTAATTCAATAGATTTCATTGTTAAAGTCATTTCGACAATAAACTCTGTTAATTTAACAGTTTGCACTGGGAATTTCAAAAGAACAGAAACCCCTTTCGTATTAACAGTTTTGATTGGTATTCTTAGATCGACAGTAATAATTATTAATTTCACAAAACTATGGGTGAAGTATAACGAAACAACTTTTTTTGTTTATTTGACTACTAAAATGGTCAATTACAAATCAACGATTTGTACGCAGTTCATTCAAACTCTTGTTGCGACGGATAAAAATTTACAGAAATTTCGGTTGAATTGCCCCATATTTCGGTTGATTTTACCAGTTTTTTCTTTCAGTGTAGGAGTCTTTCAGTGTAGAAGGAGTAGGAGGAGGGGTTAAGCATCAGAAGGAAACCCTTTTTGTTAATTGGAATTTTGTTTTGTAGGGAGTTCTTTTCCGCCCCGAAATGATAAAATGGTGCCATTGCCACAAGTCGAATTTTCGCATGTTGCAACTTTTTGTGGGTCAGATGGGGATTATGTGTTATTGCCACCGATTTGGATTTGTTGCAGGCATTGCTCGCAAAGCGGAACACGTATGCAATCACAGGGAGAGCTCGAGAGTATGAGGAGAAACGTTGAAGAATATCGTCCTCTTTTTCAAGCGCGTGATATGCTTCGACCTTGCGTTTTTCCGGGTGGGGAAGTGCTACCTGTTTTCGGTTTGGCCATGCCGAAATTTGGCAAGAAAGCCATTGTGGTCCATGCCACCAAAGTGAGGACCCTATCAAATCATGCGGCGTGCAACCACGTATGCCAAGATCAGCAGGATTGTCTTGACTAGATGCATGACGCCAGTGCCGCTTTGCAGATATTCCCGAATTTGAGAGGTGCGGTTGGCCACATATGTCTACGGAGATTTTTCTAGCCAAGCTAGTGCAATTTCAAAATCTGACCTTAACAATGTATTGTTTTTGGCGAGTAGGACTGCACCACATAGCTCTCTGACCCAGATTTTTTAGAGGCGTTGAAAACCAAACGAACTTTTGTGGTGACCTTATCTGGTTTGAATACCGCGTGATGTGGCAAGTGGAATGAGAAGACCGTCCGTAATAAATTTACCTTATATTAATACAAAAGAGATTTTGTGGGCGCTTATGTTCAGCGTTAAAGTCAGATTAATTCCTTTATTGATAAAATTCATTCCTATTTATACAAAAGTTCTTAACTTATACATATATACGGGGTATTTCATCCCATTTCGACCAATTTTGAACCCGACCCCTTTAGAATTGGCTGAAAGTTTTTCTTCTTTTTCTAGCTTACGAAAGACGTTTTTCAGAATTTTTTCATATTTTTTTATCCAACTCAAAAAAAGTTATGAATTTTTAAAAAAACACCGTTTTTGTTTTCAAAATGCTGTAACTTTTTCAAAAATTTACCGATTGGGATCTTTTTTTTTTTTTAATTTGTTTTTAAGTGTATTTTTCGGAAAAAATACAAAAACAAATTTTTAAAGTTTTTTTGTTTAATTTTTCAGTTTTTCGAGATTTTTCGAATTTCGCCATTTTTTTTCTCATAAAAAACTTCAATCAATTCCACAATCATCCCCACTAATCCCGTAGTGGGCCGATTTTTTTTATATATTTTTTTATTTAATTGAAAAAAAAATTTCAAAAATAAAAATTTTTTTTTATCAATTTTAGTTATATAACAAAAAAATGTAAGAAAATGATTTTTAAGAAAATAAATTCATAATTTGTTACATTATTTTTAGAAAACTTACATGTTTACTGTGCCAGTCATTAATCCTGGTTATTTTAATCGTATATTACCATATTATATATAAAGAAAAGAATACTTAAAAATCATTTTCTTACATTTTTTTGTTATATAAATAAAATTGATAAAAAAAAATTTTATTTTTGAAAATTATTTTTCAATTAAATAAAAAAAAAAATATAAAAAAAAATCGGCCCACTCCGGGATTAGTGGGGATGATTGCAGAATTGATTGAGGTTTTTTATGAGAAAAACAAAAAATTGGCGAAATTCGAAAAATCTCGAAAAACTGAAAAATTAAAAAAAAAACTTTAAAAACTTGTTTGTATTTTTTCGGAAAAGTACATTTAAAAACAAATTTAAAAAAAAAAGATCCCAAACGGTAAATTTTTGAAAAGTTATAGCATTTTGAAAACAAAAACGGTGTTTTTTTAAAAATTCATAACTTTTTTTGAGTTGGATGAAAAAATTTTAAAAAATTCTGAAAAACGTCTTTCGTAAAGTAGAAAAAGAAGAACAACTTTCATCCAATTCTAAAGGGGTCGGGTTCAAAATTGGTCGAAATGGGATGGAATACCCCATACATACCTACATTAATATTTACATGCTAAAGGTGCATGACTCAACAGTGGGGAATGGTTTTTCAGCAAATTATTATATTGACTTACATTTTGTCCATATGATTCCCGCTTAGGCAGTTTGGTATTGGTCGACTTAGCAAATGCGAATGAACTCATGGTGGTTATCTGGGTCAATTAGATTTGAACGTTTGTTTGTAAGTATATTTGTAACATTAAGCGTGTTTGAAGTGAGGTGAGTTCCACGCAATACTACACCATCGGCCTTTTAAGTGAGCGTATATAATTTTATGCGACTCTAATGTCACTGTGATAAGTGTGCCGTATTGTTTCATTTTGAATGATCCAGTCCACTTACTTGGTGTTACCAAAAAAAAATTTTTTTAATTCAGTTGTAATTATGTCATAGTGGTAACTTGATATTAAGAGTTTTTATGTTTTCTTTTTTGTTTTTATTCGTTTGCATTTGCTTTACATACAGTGCCCGTTATGCTTACTCTCGCTTCATAATATGCTGATTTTTGCTATTATTTTT
This sequence comes from Eurosta solidaginis, assembly GCF_040869045.1. Lineage (NCBI taxonomy): Eukaryota > Metazoa > Arthropoda > Insecta > Diptera > Tephritidae > Eurosta > Eurosta solidaginis. The sequence goes on from NW_027137169.1 coordinate 16,690, forward strand.
TGTTTTCGTATATTTACTATGATTACTAATTTTTGTTTTTATTTTGCACAGCCGACCCTTAAGAGCGTCGACTCACTTAAAAATCGGCATGTGTTTACATATTGAGTTAACATTTCTTTATTGTTTTTTTTTTGTTTTTTTGTTTGGTGCTTATTGTGAGTGACGTGGAATATTTATTGTTTGTATATTTAGAAGATTTTTGATTAACGTATTTTGGTTATTATTGAAGGTTTAAATTAGTTCCTTATCTTTATTGGTTCTATAGCTCCTTTAATAAATTGTGCAAAGCTATTTTCCTATCAAAATATTTCTATGTATATAAGTTAAGATAAAAAATGTTTTTCTTTTTATTTAACTTACGAGAGGCCTTTTCCCTAGTTAGCTAAATCCCTATTCTACCGAGGGTTACAGTACAAATATTTTTCCTAACTTTATGGCCTATTTCTAGAGTAAACCGGCTTGACTTATGGTTATTTCTTTGAAATAGTATTTCTAACAAAGAATATAGGTAAAAAATGGTTTATATTTCCTTTAATTTTCATTATTATTCTTATTAAGCGATTTTTTAATAGTTTTTTTTTATGAAATTTGTAACTAACTGCATATACAATAGAGGGGTTGTAGCTGTTGACGGTAGAGCAGGATAGCTATGTATTGGTTGTAGTTCTTATTAATGGGTAAGTGGAAGGTAAAGTGGATCCAAAAATGTTTCGTACCTTTGGATTTTCCTTTCATGTTTTTCATATTTTCTCTATTTTCTAGAAACTTCTTTGGTCTTATTTGTCATGTGATTTCTGCGGCGGCCACCAAGGCAGAATCGTCATGGCTTTCATGAAGAATTATTTTTATTTTTATACCGGGGTTTGTCACATGCACAACCGCTTGGGTTTGTGCAATTATTTGATCTTAGAGAACGTGGGTACCAATTATTGTCATATTAAATTTGCCTACCCGAGTAAATATTCAATTATTTTCCACCAATTTGTCCCTTAGGACAACTGTGTTTGTTTTTTTTTTTTCTTTACAAGTCCTAGATTGGCGGCATTTGTACAACATGTGTACAGCCTGATAAGTAATTGTGTTAAGTCAATTTTATCATCTACAATCAGGTTGCTTGTATTTCTTACGCTACCATTTTTCTATCCTAGGATGAAAACGAGCGCGACATATCTTATTGCTGCAAATTTATATAGCGCTTCACATATATTTTTATATCTTCTCTTTGTGACTTTTCTTCATTCTTTTTTTTTTTTTATGTTCTTAATGGCTGGTTGTAAAATTTTTGTAGTTTTTTTTTTCGTTAGGTTTTGCTTACTTCCACTGTCCTAGAATTTCTTATTGCTTCATGACCATCTTTGTCAGGAGCATTAAAAGGAATTATGCACATTTTTGATTTGCTGTTCACTTTAGGCAGGGCTGCCTTTACTGTCGATTGTGACATTTTTAGATTTACTATTAGAGATTTACTTGAATTGTTTATTGCTCTTCCTCAGCTTTGGGTTTGGTAATTTGGGTAGAGAAAAAAAATTTTAGACGCGCTGTTGCACGTTATTCAATTGCCTATATTTAAATTTCATATAGTTTTTAAGTATAGCGGCTATCGCTATGATTAATAGCCCTACCGTGCATATTAAAGCACCTCGCCAAATGTCCGTGGTTTTGGTGTCCACTTGGGTTTGTGGCTCGTATTTTATCAATTTGTTGTCAACTTTTTCCTCTTCAGAGGTTTCTTTACCGAATTCATAGCCAGCTATCGCTATATATATTATGCCTTGCGCAATCTTTGTCCACCAGAACATTTTGAAACTTCTGTAATTTCTATCCTGTTTCAGTAAATAGGGGTAAATTCCAATAAAATTTCTTTGATGTTTTTTCTTTATCCTAAATAATCCATTTTATTTATAATCGTTATATCGGCCACCGTGGTGTGATGGTAGCGTGCTCCGCCTACCACAACGACGCAAATTGGAAGAGAAGCTCGGCCTTAGACCTCTTCGGAGGTTATCGCGCCTTACATTTTATTTTTTATATTATAAAAATTGTTATTCTAAAAATTTTATAATTTACTAGCTTAGTATAGTTTATTTTACGAAATATTAAAAACATTTTTATTTATTCATTGTAAAAAAAAAATTTTTAACGCTATTATAATTCAACTTTTGGCGTTTTCGGGGAACATATTTCTCGTCATCCTCAGAATTTCTTCTTCTTTGGTCGTAGGGTTTACTACGTCCTCTAGGGTTGGCTCCCTAGTCATACCTATTTTCTTCCAAAAGGACTTTAACCGTTGTAATTTTTTTTCATAATCTACTATTCCTGCATCTAAAATTACTTTATCCTCCCATTTAAAGGGGTGTTCCCAATATTTCCCTGGCATTCCAATTTACGTACTTAAAAATGAAAGTTAACTGAGTATTTTATGAAAAGTCCTAAACATTATAATTTACTTATTTGAATTTTAATTTATTTTACATTTAATTAATTCCCTTTTTTTTCTTTAAATTTTAGTAAAGCATAATTGGCTTAAAATTTCAAAGTTCCTTTTAATTAAACTAGTCCTACTGTGAGGAAAGAAAAAAAATTCCCTACGCAAAAACAAGGTTTTTGCTCATAGTTTAGTGTCCCTGGGCCGCTCAATTGATTCTAAATTTTTATATACTTAACATACGTAAAACTCGTTGCCAATCTTGGTGCTAGTCGTACTGCTAATCGTGTCCTGCTGGTTTGCCATTAGTCTTTTAGTTGGTCTCCGGCCGTCATTCAGATATTCTATTTATTCCACGTCTCTTATGCGTTTGCTGCCAGTCAAATTTATTGTTCAATTTTCCGTTCTGTGATCTTTATTCCACTCTTTTTATGCGTGGTAATTGCGGTTTGCCGATTGCCATGAGGGATGCCTTTGCTCTATTTTATTGTTTCCTTTTGCCTTGGTTTGGTTTTGAGCTTCAAATCGGTTGCCTTCAAGTTGACGTAGTGCCTTTGTCTTCCATATCGCCCTGGTATGTGAAGGAAGGTTACTTTTCGGAGTTGTTTTAATTATTCGTGCTGCAACAGCAGTTGGAATCCTTTGTATTTGCTTTTTTCAAGATCCTTCAGCGTATTTTAAAATTCAATTTTTGCCAGGATGGCAGGTGATTAATTTGTATACTTTTCGAAAAAAAAATTCATTGGCAGGATCTCCCTCTAGCTAGATTTTTAGCAGTTTTTCCAATTTCCAATCTAGCCTGGCAGGGTGGCCATGTAATAAGGCGAATCCTGCGTGGTTATTAACGCGACAGGCTCTTCTGAGCAGCTAGTTCTTTAGCAGTTTTGCTAATTCTGATCTAGACTGGCAGGATCGCCATGTAACAAATTTACAGTATATTAATACAAAAGAGATTTGGAATAAGTGCAGTATACGGACAATGCTGATATAAAAAAACGAAAAATTGAGATCGATAAGTATTAATAAAAGAAACATAACGATATATTTTTTTTTGTTGGGCAAACAACAACAACAAAAGTTATTAAAGGTCAAAGTTCATAATAAGCTTCTTTTTTAAATCTAAATTACTTCTAAAGTATTGAACCGATTATCAACGTCGTTGGATAGGTATTTCCAATACCTTTCATTTGATGTATATCTTAAGTATATAACTGCAAAAAATTTCCTGAAATAATATAATTTTTTAAAAAACATATCAAAATTTTTAAAAACTAAATTTTTTTTTATTTAATTGCTGTATTAAATATATGAAAATATAGTTTGGTAGATGGGAAATAATTTAAGCTTTCATTTAAAATTATTTATAATATCCTTAATCCCATCAATGCAATACCAACTGTCCTGTTCCTGGTATATCAAAACTTAATTTTGGGCAAATTAACAGTAATTCTGCGCAGAACACCTGGTATTTGTTTCCTTCATGTGCAGAACACCTTTCCGAGTTGGCGCCGAAGGCCGCCCTTATTTAAATAACCCTGGGCTACGCCATGCCAAGTCCGGGTGGTTGCCTGAACCGTGGCAACATGCCACGGTACGCACTCTCTTGCGCGTTTTTAGGTACAGCCTAATAAAATTACCACAACCATGTTTTGACAATGGCAATAAGGCCATACTGGCTTTATTTCCATTATCAATTGGAAATAAGGCCATATGGCTTTATTTCTCAAACTGATTGGAAATAAAGCCGTATGGCGTTATTACGTATGGCTTTATTGCACCCCACCGTCATCCACAGTATTTCTGCGCAGAATACTTTCATTTTTTAACTCACGCCGACATATCGACCTCATAATCATCTTCATCTTTCTCCTCTACAAGTCGTGGGTTGCATGGGTTGTAAAGGTTCCCAGCCATTTAAAAAAATGTTGTTAAAGGGTCAATATTAGTAGCCTTGCAATGCCGCAAAAAAATAAATTTTGCCAAATACCCGCAAAAGAATTGATTTTTGCGGTGGAATTGGGGCATAAAGACCTTGGCATGCCTCCATAACACTTCGATTGTATTTGTATGCTGGCCAGTTTCGGGGTCTTTAAAGTTGAGCGAGTGGTTCACTTTAAAATGTACATAACCCTCATCCTGTAAGCAATCAAATACCTATCAACGATATACATAAATGTATATTTATAAATGAATGAAATATATAATTATCAAATCAACGAACCTTCCAGAAATCGGACACAACTATGCTACCGGGTAAAATCCATTCTTTTATGATTTGCAGCAAACTATCTTTGTCCCTTTTCTCCACAGGTACCATAAAACATCGGTTAGTTCCCCTCTCCACCCCACCGAACACTCATTGCCCTTCTACACGATGACCGCGGTGGTACTTCCGACGACCAAACTTACTTTCGTCGATTTCAACAATCACCCCGTCCCCGCCAATCTTAGTCTTATTTATGATCATACCATCAAACACCACCTCGCGACAAAAGCTGCTCCAATCGACCGCCGTATGTTTTGCTATCGTGAGCTCATCCATAATAAAATCGAGGGTAGTATTTTTAATCCATAAATACGCGAAAGCTACCATTTTGAAAATGGGAAGCTTTGATTTATCGAAAAATGTATTCTTTCTTAACGAGACTTTAACGTTACATCTACGTTTGCCTTTGCCCTTCTTAAGAACACAACACCTAAATAATTTTGAAAATTAACTTGTTACATACACATAATCACATGCTAGCATATATAAGCTAACTTCTAAGAGTAACCGTCACCGCTATCAGCATTTTCAATTAACTTGAGAACATGGCCTGCACTACACAAATACTCGCCCTCGCTGGGAATCAATCCCCACTCTTGCAGTGTATGCAGGGCTGACTCACTTATGGGACCACTTTCAAATATTTGATAAATTTGCAACAACTTTATATTTGCCATAATAATTTGCACTTGTATTTAACAGTTTAAATTAACGCTTTTCAATAAATTGAAATAACGGTTATTTTCCAAACATCTGTTAAGGTCCAGCTAATCTTCCAACCAACCTTATAGAAATCAATAAAATCGATTAATGGCGCCTTACCATAACGCCATATCGAATACATTTTTTTCAATAAAATTGTTGGTTAACGCTATAGAAAATTAATTTAAGCATTAAATACCAACGTATTAACGAAATATACATACACATACATACATATGTACAAATAAATATGCGTAATTTACTTAGTAAATATAGCACTTTTAAACATCGAATTTTTTAAGTATTTTACGGGATAGGAACACAAACAGCATACCAAATGAAAGGTAATTTTACTACCTATGCAATGAAAAAAAAAATTTGAAAATCGGTTCTAGAAATTTAGATTTAAAAAAATGCAGTGGATTACAATCTTGCTGTTGGAATGCAACAAGATTCCAATCAGTATGTCATGGGAATCCGGCAGTGCTAAGAGTAGAGTAATGAGGATACGCCATCACAAGGCATAAAAAAGTAACATGACCTGTGTTGTTGAAATGCACCGGATTCCAATCAGCTCAATGCCTGACACATAATATTATACTGCCGGAATGCATACGATTCCGGTCAGAGACTCATGAAAAAGCAAGTTTTTAACGTTTTTGGAATGCACCAGCTTCCAATCAACACAGTACTGTCTTGTTCCTTCTTAATGATACATGTTGATAAATGTTCCTCCATCCTTAAATGAGATAGTGCCTGTTTTTTACGGAAGAAATAAATGCCGGCAAATTAAATTAAATTAGCTTGTATCTCTTAAATTAGATAGGCAAGTATTGCATTACGTATAGTGGCAAAAGTACATTCAAAACTGATACAGCTATAAAAGTCATTGTAGCGCGCACCAGATAAGAAGAGGATTATTTTTAGCAAAGTTTCCTCGACAAAGGGGTAAATAAAAAGGAACGTAGTGTCTGGATACTCTAGGGGGAACCGCAAAAAACAATAACCCCAGTAATATTCTCCGATTTTCCAGAGTGGGTAAGTTAATAAGAAGAAGTCTACTTCTGTATGGAGGAAGGTGGAGACTTGAGTCCCAATTAAGGCCGCGCAATGCGAATATCAAAAATTTCTTTTGAACTGACTCAAGGCGTTTTATATGCTTTTGAGAAACAGGGGACCAAACGCATGAGCAATACTGGAGTATTGGACGAACCAGCGATGTGTAAAGAACCTTAGTGAGATACGGATCATCGAACTCTTTAGCCCATCTTTAAAAAAATCCAAGTAAACCCAACGCTTTGTTGGCAATAGATGAAATAAGCATGTTAAAATTCAATTTCAGATCAAAAATGACACCTAGATCATTTGCAATAGATATACGCTCCAAAGGCGTACCATCTATTATATAAGGTTTGAATGCTGGCTTCACTCGGTGAAATGTCATATGCTTACATTTAGAGCAACGAGTCCAAGTCGGCCTAAAGAAGATCCAAGGAACTCAAATCGGTAGGACAGTAAGTGTAGCAAAGTTTTACATCATCCGCATACATTATAGTATGGGAATATAATATTGTCTGTGGCAAGTCATTAATGAATGGGTAAAGAGCAAAGGGCCTAGATGACCTCCCTGGGGTATACCGGAGGAAACTTCGAACGATTCCGACAGATTGCATTTGAACAGGACTTTTTGGGTCCGGCTAGAAATATAGCTTTTCAGCAACATTAATAGGTCAAAGGGAAAGTCCAGTAAATCAAGCTTATGAATAAGTAACTCATGGTTGAAGGTATCAAATGCTTTGCTGAAATCAGTGTAGATGACATCCGTTTGCTTGCTCGCTAAAAATCCCTCCATAACTATAGAGGTGAATACATGCAAATTTGTAGGGGTTGACCTTTGATGAATGAAACCGTGTTGGCATGGAGATAAAAGATTAGAACACTGATATTGGAGTTGACTGGTAACAATCTGTTCAAAGACTTTAGGAATGGCTGAAAGCTTAGCAATACCCCTGTAGTTTTGAACTTTTGACTTACTACCTTTTTTATGCAGGGGTATAATAAAAGACTGTTTCCAAAGTGGCGGGAATGACGCAGATCCCAGAGATAGCTCAAATAATTTTAAAATAGGCTCACACATGTTTTCGGCGCAGTTCCTAAGCACGCAACTAGGAACACCGTCCGGTCCCGGAGAAAAGGTGCGCTTCAAATATTGAAGGCTCTGAGCAACAATATTACCATCAATAGCAGGATTCTTAATGGAATTCGAACTATCTAAGCGATAGGGGTATTGACCGGAATAAAAACCACTGGATGAGTACGTGGCCTTAAAGAACTCATCCAAAGGTTAATGAGTAAGGATACCCAGAAGTTTTCTGCTTTGAATTTACGAAACTGTAATACTATGTTCAAACAGAAAAATAAATTGAGGCTATTTCGATTTAACTTGAGTGGTGTTCATACAACTCTATTTAGCTTACACAGTAGTAATTTGATAGCTGGTTGGCTCATCTCTACAGTAAGAACTTTGTTGAGACTGTCAAAATGTGCGTGTTGGTATTAGGTGCATGGAATGAAATGAAAACATAAAACTTTGAAATTTTTGTGTGTTGTAAGAAAACGTGTTCAATGTTTTGGTTTCATTTTGATTTTGCCATTTTCTTTTGACAATCCCTACTCCAGTGAAATGAAAGACATAAAATCAGCTGATGAGATGAGCCAACCATATAGTTCAGCCATGCGTAACTGACTTTTAATATACTCAATAAACACACTTTACAATGTTGCATTTGCAGTTTGAAACAATTTATTACGGAATTTTTTTTAAATTGGCAATTTATTATTACAATTTATTATACGACAAATTGCGTAATAAATTGCCCAAATAGTATATATTGCCAATTTGGTGTGTGTTTGAACCTAGTATAAAACTTTTCTGAATTTTTAAAAAATTTAGCTTTTCAACAACTCAAGTAATTTTTATAACAGACAGTGAAATTTAGAACGAGCTATCAGATATTTAGAGAGGTCTGCAGATGCTCCAGGTTTCTTGAATCTCTTATAAAGCCTAGATTTAATGTTATTAAGTCTGATAAGTTGCCTTGAAACCAAGCGGGCATATTCGAACATAGGGTATAGCGAGTAGGAATGCAGGTATCAAAGAAGCCATCAAGCGTACTGTAAAATATAGAGATTGCCGAATCGACATCAGTGCAAGCATAGAGATCCGACCAATCATGGGAAGCCAACAGATCATTGAGCATAATGAAATTGGCTTTGTAGAAGAATCAAGAACGGGGACGAGACTGTACTTGAACCCTACGGGGTAGGCTGATATCAAGTGATATCTCTAGCGTAGGGTGAAGAGGGTCTTCTGGAAGGGATAAAGGTGGGATTTGCGTAAGGGCAGTGCCCACCGAGCCATCCACAAATACTAGATCCAGCATTTTATTTTCACTATTTGGAACATTGTTAATCCGTAAAAGAGATGAGTCTAACAAGCAATTGAATCTAGAGATGCGATCACGCCGATAAACAGCATATTTATTTGAAAAAATCTCAGAATTGTAATTATCAGGCTTTAGCCAGGTTTCCGTAAAAGCTACAACTTGTGCAGAAAAGTTGAAAGAATTAAGGAAGAATGGAACAAGTTTTGATCGTAAACCACGAACATTTTGGTAATTAATGAGAAGACGGGACAGATCAGCAATTACCTTTGTGTTGTTATTACTATGTTCGTCATACCGTTTTTTGGCTGTAATAAAACAGGTTCGGCCCTCGCCTTTCTTGTGAACAAGTGAACCACAGTATGCTTAGGCCAAAATGAGGAATCAAGTACCTTATCGATATATTCATCTGAAAGAGATATTTTAAATGAGATGTCTCTCTCATATTTAAAGTTGAAATTGATGTTACTAGTGGGTGCAACACCAAGTTTAGAGAAATCGTAATGAGCAATATCATTTTCGGTAAGCGAGGAGTGTAATCGGGACACAAATACAGCCCTACCAGGTGGCACGGCAGTCAATTGCAAAGGAGTAGCGGATAGCGCACCCGAGAGCTGGGAAGTTGCGGCCGTTGTAGGACAGTCGACAGAAAACGCATTGCTTGACCTAGCGTTGGTTATCGAGCCCGTCAATGAAGTACTATTTTTTTCACGTACACTTGTATCGCTAGCAACAACCCCAGTATCGGTAACTGTTATTGTTGGAGCTAAAGATACCGGTGGAGGTGTAGGATGAATTGGGGAGTCCAGCGAAATCACCATTGGTGACGTAGAACAAACAGCCGCAAAGGTACCACTTAGTTAGTGCATCATTTAATTTGCCAGAGATCGTTTCGCTAGAAGTCTCGACAGAGCTTTGTGGAGATTCCTGAGCTGCATTGTTCATAGCGTTTTTGGCAAGCCTGTTCGTATTAGTCACGCGGTTGAAGGGATATACTTAGGAGGACAGCTTTGCCCCTGACTCGAAGACAAGTCGGAATCATTGTTGGGCATACATTTCTTACGTTTTGGGGATTCAGATATCACTTTCAATTTTTTAAAGTGAGCTTCCATCATTTTGAATCTTTCGTTAAGGTCACGAAACCCAATAAAAATGTTGTTGAACTCTTTCAGAGTTTGCCTCATAAAAGCTCGCCTATCATTTTCTACGGAACGATAACTATGACATGTCCAGTTCAGTCCAATTATGCCTGTTAGGTCAACAACCCGACCGCCTATGTGAGAGAAACCGGCACAGATAACATGAGCCATATTATCACAGAGCCAACAACAAACATAAGTATCACCACGGGAAATTTTCTTTTGATTGGTGCACTTCTTGACACAGCAATCCAACATAATTGCAAAGTTAAACAAACCCAAAAGAAAAATAGGCAAAAGAAACTATAAGTACAGGATAAATTGAACAGCTGTTCAAAAAATATGAACGAGATTTATTTTGGAGCACTGGATGCAAATCGCAAGACAGCGTATAGCTAGCAGCGAACACAACAGAAAGCAAAAAGGGCACACAATGACTTGCTAATAACAGCTACCAACAAAAAGGTTCTGGCCTTGAGCTCGAATCCCATAATTATCATTAGTAAAAAATTATTGTTTTGGCCTTGAGCTCGAATCGAACCTTGAATCATTTATCAATAGGCCGATAAAAACAAAAACAATTGTGAATAAACCATTAGCACTTGGGAATGTCAAACAAAGTAATTGACAATAAATAAAAATCCAGCATTATCAGTGATTTGCACCAGATGGCGCAACACTGAATAAATATAGTTGGTAAAAAGGAATAGAAGTAGCAAATTTGCCAGTCAAACAAACCACCGCTGTATAGCTAAATTGTTAGCGCAGCATGCCTAAAGCGTACTGATGATGAAGGCTTAGCACCCTTCGAAATGGATCTATCTGCGCAGCTATGGCAGGTTGTCTGAAAAATTTTCTACTTACTATTCCAAAAACAAAATACAATTTTTCAAATTTAGAAAAATTAATAAAATAACAATAATTATCATTAGAAAAAAGTTATTGTTCTGACCTTGAGCTCGAATCGAACCTTGAATCATTTATCAATAGGCCGATAAAAACAAAAACAATTGTGAATAAACCATGAGCACTTGGGAATGTCAAACCAAGTAATTGACAATAAACAAAAATCCAGCATTATCAGTGATTTGCACCAGAAGGGGCAACACTGAATAAATATAGTTGGTAAAAAGGAATAGAAGTAGCAAATTTTCCAGTCAAACAAACCACCGCTGTATAGCTAAATTGTTAGCGCAGCATGCCTAAAGCGTACTGATGATGAAGGCTGAGCACCCTTCGAAATGGATCTATCTGCGCAGCTATGGCAGGTTGTCTGAAAAATTTTCTACTTACTATTCCAAAAACAAAATACAATTTTTCAAATTTAGAAAAATTAAAAAAATAACAATAATTATCATTAGAAAAAAATTATTGTTCTGGCCTTGAGCTCGAATCGAACCTTGAATCATTTATCAATAGGCCGATAAAAACAAAAACAATTGTGAATAAACCATGAGCACTTGGGAATGTCAAACAAAGTAATTGACAATAAACAAAAATTCAGCATTATCAGTGATTTGCACAAGATGGCGCAACACTGAATAAATATAGTTGATAACAAGTAAGAACGGGACTGTCTTCGGCTGTGCCGAAGACTTCATACTTTTCATGAATGGGGCTGAACAATAATCTTATCCCGTTCGTAATCTCCGAATAATCGGATGTATAAGATAAGAAATATATAGTGAACAGATCTACATACCTTAACGATTTTTAAGATAAATATAAAATAAAAAACGGGTAGGTACTTTGTGTGAGGATGCAAAGTTTCAGGTTTTTTGTGGTCTGCGTGTAAAAACTATGACTACGAATCACGTATTTCAAAAATATATGACGAAAACGTAACTATTTGATGAAATTTGATGAATTTTGAAGATTCTAGCCGTAAAAAAGGGGTCAAAATGACAGTTTATATGAAGTATATAATATATATACGACCGATCTCTATGATTTTTTCAGACAACAATATATGCTATATACGTAAGCATTTTGTGAAATTTGAAGCTTCTAACTGTTAAAACGGGGCAGAAATTGCGCAAAGTTTCTTATCTGAACAATCGGTTGTATGAGATATATACTATGTGTACCACCGATCTCAATGATTTTTTCAGACATCAATATATGCTATACACGTAAGCAGTTGGTGAAATTTGAAGCTTCTAGCTGTTAAAATGGGGTCGAAATCGTAAAAAAAATATATATATACTATATATATATAATATATATACCATCATATATATATTATATATATCACCGATCTCTATGATTTTTTGACACAACAATACATACTATATACGTAAGCAATCGGTGAAATTTGAAGCTTATAACTGTTAAAATGGGGAAGAAATTGCGCAAAGTTATCTGAACAATCGGTTGTATGGGATATATACTATATATACCACCGGTATCTATGATTTTCTCAGACAACAATATATGCTATACACGTAAGCATTTGGTGAAATTTGAACATATCTAAACGATTTTTAAGATAAATATAAAATAAAAAATAGGTAGGTAATCTGTGTGAGGATGCAAAGCTTCACGTTTTTTGTGGTCTGCATGTAAAAACTATGGCTACGAATCACGTATTTCAAAAATATATGACGTAAACGTAATTATTTGATGAAATTTGATGAATCTTGAAGCTTCTAGCCGTAAAAAAGGGGTCAATATGACAGTTTATATGAAGTATATAATATATATACCACCGATCTCTATGATTTTTTCAGACAACAATATATGCTATATACGAAAGCATTTTGTGAAATATGAAGCTTCTAACTGTTAAAACGGGGCAGAAATTGCGCAAAGTTTCTTATCTGAACAATCGGTTGTATGAGATATATACTATGTATATCACCGATCTCAATGATTTTTTCAGACATCAATATATGCTATACACGTAAGCAGTTGGTGAAATTTGAAGCTTCTAGCTGTTAAAATGGGGTAGAAATTGCGAAAAGTTTCTTATCTGAACAATCGTTTGTATGAGATATATACTATATATAGAACCGATCTCTATGATTTTTTCAGACAACAATATATGCTATATACGTAAGCAATCAGTGAAATTTGAAGCTTATAGCTGTTAAAATGGGGTAGAAATTGTGAAAAGTTTCTTATCTGAACAATCGGTTGTATGAGATATATACTATATATACAACCGATCTCTATGATTTTTTCAGACAACAATATATGCTATATACGTAAGCAATCGGTGAAATTTGAAGCTTATAGCTGTTAAAATGGGGTAGAAATTGCGAAAAGTTTCTTATCTGAACAATCGGTTGTATGAGATATATACTATATATACAACCGATCTCTATGATTTTTTCAGACAACAATATATGCTATATAAGTAAATATTCGGCGAAATTTGAAGCTTCTATCTGTTAAAATGGGGCTAAAATTTGCGAAAATATATATATATATACTATATATATATACTATATATACCACCATATATATACTATATATACCACCGATCTTTATGATTTTTTCAGACAACAATATATGCTATATACGTAAGCATTCGCTGAAATTTGAAGCCTCTAGCTCTTAAAATAGGGCAGTAATTACGAAAAGTTCCTTATCTGAACAATCGGTTGTGGGGGATATATACTATATATACGACCGATCTCATAAATTTTTTCAGGCAACAATATGTTCAATATACGAAAGTATATGGTGAAGTTTGAAGCTTCAATCTGTTAAATTGGGTAAAATATTACAAAAATCCTCTTTTTCTGAAAAATCGGTTGTATGGAGGATATATGCTATAGTGGTCCAATCCGGTCGGTTCCGACAAATGTCTAATCGGACACCCAAATACACCTGCTCACCAAATTTTATCAAGATATCTCAAAAATTGAGGGACTAGTTTGCATACAAACAGACAGACGGACAGACGGACAGACGGACATGGCTAAAACAACTCAGCTCTTCAACCTGATTATTTCGGTATACTTAATGGTGGGTCTATCTATTTTCCTTTAAGGACTTACAATTTTCGGTTTCGTGACGAAATTAATATACCATTTCATTTTCATGAAAGGTATAAAAAGGAATAGAAGTAGCAAATTTGCCAGTCAAACAAACCACCGCTGTATAGCTAAATTGTTAGCGCAGCATGCCTAAAGCGTACTGATGATGAAGGCTTAGCACCCTTCGAAATGGATCTATCTGCGCAGCTATGGCAGGTTGTCTGAAAACTTTTCTACTTACTATTCCACAAACAAAATACAATTTTTCAAATTTAGAAAAATTAAAAAAATAACAATAATTATCATTAGAAAAAAATTATTGTTCTGGCCTTGAGCTCGAATCGAACCTTGAATCATTTATCAATAGGCCGATAAAAACAAAAACAATTGTGAATAAACCATGAGCACTTTGGAATGTCAAACAAAGTAATTGACAATAAACAAAAATCCAGCATTATCAGTGATTTGCTCCAGATGGAGCAACACTGAATAAATATAGTTGGTAAAAAGGAATAGCAGTAGCAAATTTGCCAGTCAAACAAACCACCGCTGTATAGCTAAATTGTTAGCGCAGCATGCCTAAAGCGTACTGATGATGAAGGCTTAGCACCCTTCGAAATGGATCTATCTGCGCAGCTATGGCAGGTTGTCTGAAAAATTTTCTACTTACTATTCCAAAACCAAAATACAATTTTTCAAATTTAGAAAAATTAAAAAATAACAATAATTATCATTAGAAAAAAATTATCGTTCTGGCCTTGAGCTCGAATCGAACCTTGAAAAAGGTATGCAGTTATCACAAATTTTTGTGAAAATCTATGATCTATGAACACACAGACTGAATGTTTAAATTGCACAAAAAGCCACTATGTATATTGCACTGTGTAAAGATTTAATACGAAATAAAATAAACAGCTATCTCCCCAATCTCTCCCTCACTAGGGTATTCACCTCGTCGTTGGTGTGAGGGCTTAGCCGATCTCCATAGCGCCCGACTATGAGGCGGAGCTCTTTAGGACTGGCATCTATGCCGTTTTGCCTCATAGGAGGGCGGCGGGATGTCGGTGACCAAGAACTGCCAACCCCCTAATCCAGGGTGTTATGCGGGCCGTGCCTATTGGACAATTTGCATCCAGGGTTCGAACAGAGCCTTCCCGATACCGGACCACCTCGGGAAGTATTGATGGCCTTACCACAGTAAGGGGCGCTGCTGTGGCTGACGGTTCTTTCCCCGTATATAATACTGGACCGCTGAGCCCGCCTTGTCGGGCTGGTGGTAGTACGACCAAGATGAACGACTCATTACCAAATTTTAATAAGGAGGATGATAAGAGGACTGAGTCGCAAGCCAAGGACGACGAATACGCATTAAGCGATGCGTCGGACTCGGCGAGCGAGAGTAGTGCTGATTCAATGAACTCCGTGGCGGAAAAGCACAAAAATGAGTAGAAGAGTGGAGAAGGGTACGGAGCAGGGGAAGTAAAAGAGCTCTCTCGCAGTACCGTGCAGCACTAAGAATTGTCCAACGCCTGGGAGCAGTGGTCGACCCAACAGAAGTGGAGAGCGAGCACTTGGAATGGGCCCATGAGGCGGTAGAAGTAGGTCGAAGGCAGTTCAAAAGGTTTGCTGCTAGAAACCCTCGGTTCTGCAACCGGTACGAGGAAGAAGCGTCGAATCGTAGAATGAAGAGGCAACGTTCGGCGGAAGGCGACAAGTCCCAGAGCCGCGAGGCAGGGCAATCGCATAGACAAGACAAGTACGCCCAAAGCTGTAAGAAAGATGGGCCCCAATAGCGAGGTAGCAACAACCTCGAAGGCTGCGAGTCAGAGGGAAGTTCCAACTACATAAGTAGAAGATAAGCCAAAGGGAGATAACGCTAAGACTCCGACTTTCTCGGAGGTGCATGCCGGCTTTTCCCGAGAAGATGAGTGATTCGATGGGTGCATAAGACTGAATCATGTACCGCACTCTTGGAGAACTGCTCGTGTAGCTTTCCTACCAAAGGCGGGGAAGATCGGTCACAGCTTAACATCATTTCTGCTCAAAACCTTTGAGAGGCTGATAGATATATACATAAAGTCCAACGTGGATTAAAAGCTGCTCTCCACAACATAACAGGCGTACACCAAAGGCAAGTCAGTAGACACCGCATTGCATAGGGTGTTAATAAGTATAGAAAAAGCCCTGGAATATAAGGAATATGCTCTAGAAGTCTTCTTAAAAATTGCCGGGGCTTTCAACAGTGTTTCTAAATGTGCGATTATGGATAGCCTTAATTTCGTTAAAGTGCATCCAACCTTACCCAGATGGATCAACTGCATGTTAAACAGCAGTAAGATTACATCGCAATGGGGATTGTACGCGGCCACGAAATTAGAGGACAGGGGCACTCCGCAGGTAGGGGTGCTATCACCTCTGCTGTGGACGCTGGTCATTAACCAACTGCTCAGGGGATTCTACGAGGGACCAGCAAAACTTACGGTTTACGCAGATGACGTTGCATATGGTCTTGTTTACAAAGAGGTACAAAGTCCCTAAGTTAGGAGGGGCGGCCCTACGGGAGAAACCGTGCACAAAATATCTAGGAATAATCCTAGACAGTAAGCTGTCATGGAAGCTCAACGTGGAGGAGAGGGTGAGGAAGGCTTCAACGGCACTTTATGCATGTAAAGGAATGCAAAATAACCGGCGTATACGACCAGAAGGCACTCGAAGACGATGCCTCAAAACTAACAACCAAAAGCAATAATTATCATTTCACTGACACAAATTTTATAGTTTTTTTCTTCGGGAGTTGGACACAATCTTTTCATTATATTACTTAACAATTTAAAGGCTTCATTCTGTATTGCGAACGATAGCTCAGACGAACGAGTCGCCTCCAAACGATTTCGTCTAGCAATGGTATTCTCTATCATTTTTGTTCGGTCTTTACGTTTCTAACTAACAGAAAGGCAAAAGTAATTGTCAAGTGATAAGTTGCCATCGTTTAACATAGTGCAAATACACTAGCGATTCGTCTCTGATCCGCAACGAAAGTTCGTTTCGTAATAGAGAATGTGGCCCTAAGGTTAGACATTTTTTTCAATTTGTGTTTTGACTTACCAGCAACAACAGAATCATGTTTAATTGTACGCCGCACAATCATTATAGAATCATGTAACGAAGCTCAGTTTCTTCCAAAAATTGTTCGGCACCGCCACGTAAAATCAATGTACATGTTCTATAATTAACGTAACCTTAAAGTAATTATAAACCAGAGCTGTAAAAGTGTGCAATCATTTGAAATTTTAAATCATTGATTTAAGAATGCTCTTTCTTCATTCTTTCATTCCTTGTTAAGGAATGTGGCTTAAAAGTCAACCAATTCTTCGTTCACTAGTGGGAAAAAAAGAATGCACTCTTGAACTCTTCGAAGAAAGAATGAAGTAATTGAATGAAACACAAACATTTTTCAACACAGAATAAGCATTCAAATGAATGCAGCCTTTGCTGAGTGTGCACACTAGTACCAATCAATTATGAAAAATGTCGTACAAGCACAAAACCCGCTCAAATATCACATGGTTGTTTTTAATTAAAGCCACTTCAAAATATCAACATAAAAATTTAGTTATTGACAGTGATGACCAGTTTTTTCGTTATTTAAATGGTAATAAAGCACAAAGAACTTAATTGAAAAAGCATTTTTATTAAAATTATTCTAAAAATTTAATAATAAAAAAAGTAAATGACAAATATTTCAACATCCCTGTTCCGAAAATTATCATCGTTCTAAATAAGTGTTGCCAATGTGCCATATAAAAGGTACTTGCATGTAAAAGTACTAACCTATATTTGAACGTCCTCAATTGGTGTTTAAACAATTGAAGAAAATGCAATTCATTATAAAAAGTCTTAGTACAAGTTCCTTCATGTATTCTTCTCAGCGGTATATGGTCAAATACTGTATCTCTATACTGGTCCGTGGGTTTGCAAAATGCAATAGTAATATCCGATTTTTCTCTATGTATTTAAAACTTGTAAAATATAAAATTGGCTCCAAAGTGCCACTGGTTTTTGGGACAGAATGATACCAACTTCAGATGAAAGATTCAGGTTAACCCCTTTTCTGGTCAACGCGTGCCTTACATGTGGATAACCACAAAAATTATCTTTTTAAAAGCTAAACAGAAACATCTATTGGCACAGAAATTTCCTGGGATTTCCGTTGATAATTCCTTCAGTGGACGTGTCGACTGTGCCTGACGAAGTACTGGTAACGTAAATAGAGAAACCAAGAACCTATTTAAAAGTTTTCAAGTTTGAAAACTGGAAAAAAATTTTAATGGAAAATTGTTCATTTATTACATTTCCTGTAAGTTTCTTGGCGGGTCGGAATAAAACGATTACATCGGTATGGGAAATTACGACTGCGAATCAGCGGAAGTTAATTTTGAAGAGTTCTTCGAAATTGTCGGCGATTCTGTGTTTGAAGAGAGCCGTGATATGGAACATGAAGCGAACGATGAAAACAATACAACAACTGAAGAAGGCATTGAAAGAAAAATGGACGAAACCTCAGTTTTCTCGGAGACAATATTTGCTGCAAAATATGATATTGGCGGAAACGAAATCCTGTTCACTAAATATTTTGAAATTTCGCAAAAGGTACGTATGCACGTGACAATTTTTTTATATTTATGAAAACTGTCTCCCTAAACACATTAAATGTGCTACGCATACGCTTAATTTGATTGCATCCAACGATTTTATTAAAATTTTGAAAAAGTATCCCTCAGCGTATGAGAAGCACACTTTTTTAAGTATTGAATATTCCATTAGCTAGATCCTTGCACCCTCAATTAAATATTACAACCTATAATATTATATTTCTAGTTAATTTCGAAGTGCTCGAGCTTATGGACTAGAGTAAATAGGCCTAAAAGCTCCGAAAGGATCAACACAATTCTTGGAGCTCAGCTAAAGTATCCTATTGTTACTAGGTGGAACTCCTTGTATGATTCCATATGTTCTTTGTGGTCCCATAAGGGCAATTTTCCGATTTTGGAAACAGAAGTAATTAAAATTTTAGTTTAATCATATATCACATTATATATTTTAAGGTTTTCCAAAAATCATAGATGAAGCTGTTGCATCCGAATGTTTGATAATCAATAAAGCCGAAAATGAATATTCCAATTATATTTCAGATCCCAGCACTAGTAAAGGAATGCTTTATAAGTATCCAGAGCTGAAAAAGTGATATATGAAATTTAATACTCCTTTGCCCTCATCAGCATCAGTAGAGAGATTGTTTTCAGCAGCAACTATATTGAATGCGCCGCGCCGTGGAACCCGCGTTCACAACAATTTTAGAAAATAAATCTTTTTGTTGATGAATAAGTTTGGAGGATATTGCTGTGGCAGCGTGTTTTCCAATAAAGCCCGTTGTTGTTCCTTTGATTGGCGCTTCAACATGTACAGCCATGTCATGTTTTGGTCATGCATAATTATAATGCTTTACGTATAGCTTTAATGATGATACGTGCATGCACGCCTTCCTCAACATATGGTTTAACTTGTTTTAAGATTTCACCTGCTTAAAGTACTACTGAAGTGATGCCATCGCCGACCTGATAAGAGAAACATTTTTATTCTACACATTCTAATATAACAAAAAACTTACCTCAGCATCTTGAGATTTGGCGATGTCGATTAGAGTTTTACGGCTGGATGCACAATATCCAATAGTTTCATAATGGTTGCACCATCATTTGAAATTGTGGCCTTACCACTGGAATCAACAATATTCTTGTCCATACTGCGTAGACCCAACGTAGTGCGTACAGCGTCCACAATTGATTGCGAGGCATTGATGTTGGATATGAGTTGAGGTTTACCTTGATAGCTATCGGTACCCACAAATTTTTTACACAAAAACTCATATGTACCCCATACAAGTTCAGGACGTTCATATTTATCGACACACCGTCCGGTGTGGCCCAAATGTTGCAAATATACAGTTGGTACTGTTGAGAAAAAATATGGATCAATGAAAACAAGTAAAAGTGAAAGATTTTTTTACCATCTGTTTTTACTTTACACATAAGACATTGGTAACGACGACCAGCATCTACAAATTGCATAAGAGCCTTGCAACGATTACATCTAATTGGACCCAATTCACAAAAATTTACGATGTTTTTGAAACATCGATAGTATCGGATGAAAATCCAATGTTTAACATCGATGTTTCAAAATTACTCAATATCGAAAAATTGCCGATACATCGATGTCAACTTTGACGATGTTTCGAACATCCACATCTCCAAAGTTGCATTTATTCAGACCAATTCTAAATATTCTCGCGGAATTTTGTTCTCGCGGATTTTTTTATTCCCGCGAAAAAATTCCTCCAATTCTTTTCTCCTAGGGAGAAGAAAAATTGGGGAATAGGAATTTCGAATTTTGAAAAGTCAGCTATTTTGTCAATTGAAATTTTGTTGCGCATTTCTTATTTTGTTTAAAAAATTGAAAAGTTTAATCATTGTTGCGAATTTGTTTGAAATTAAGAAATAAGGTATAAACAATGCACATTATTGCATTTCATGTGGTATACACAGAAATGAGTATTGAATTGGTGCCACAGCAACATCAACAGAGGAGCATAAGAAGAAGACGGCGGGTTAACACAAATCCGCCGGAGTTACCTGCTTTCATTCTGCAAAGCAATTTTCTGGCGGCCACGTCGAGTTGAGTTCGCCTTTCGCCATATGCCAAAATCTAATTAAGCCTTATTAAAAAATCCTTGCGCAATTTCTGGATGGCTGCATCAAATATACAAAGAGCTCTTCCGTTGCTTATGATATACTTTTCGACTTAAAATAAAGAATATTGTGGTTGCTGTTGTTGTTGTATTAACAGTGAGAATATTGTGGTAGAATGTAAATACATATTTTAGCGCAAATTTGTACAAATAAGTGTTCTTTCTTAAAAGAAGCAATTTCCTTTAACTATTTTGATGCATTCCCTTTAATTATATAGTGAAAAAACTCCTATGAAATGGCAAAGAAATCTCCCTCTCCCTCACATTCATAATACCTACTATTCCCCCATAACCGGTTTCCTCTTTTTCGAACATTGTTCAGAATAGGAGGAAAGGGAGAAGTGAAAAAACTTTCAAGGAATTTTTATTTAGAATACGAGGAATGGGAGAAGGGAAAAAACTCGCACGGAATTTTCGTTTAGAATTGGGCTGATTGACTCCATTCTTTTTTTTTTTTTTGTTAAGTTGCTGCAAACTGATGTAAAAATGGTAAGTTGTTAATAATAATTGTTTTAAATTATGATGTGACTTCTAATCAATATTTTATACTAAATAAATAGGTGAATATCTTAATCGAAAGTGCAGTATGGCCAGTGCAAAGGCGTGAGCTAAATATGTAGATCGTGAAGTAGTATCCCGGGCTTTTTGGAATAGTTTTATTATGTGGATAATAATTAATTTTTAAATCGCCTTTGATTACCTTTGGTAACAGCGTAATAGTTTTCATTTTCAGCTACTTTGACCAACATTGCTTTTATTTAATAATGGGCTGCTTTTTGATTACTTCTAAAAGGAAGTTGCTTGCACTGCTATCATTTGCAATTATTAATATTAAATTAAAACAAAATTGCACATTTTTAATAATTTCTATTTTCCACCAGTTTCTTGCCGAAATCAATATGCCGAACAAAAGTAAGGTGTGCGCTATTTTAAGAAATTAAGTGCCAACTCCGCAAAGTGTCTATTTTGACTTTGGCCGGTAACTGCATACATATATAATAAAACCTCTGCACATTGTAAAGGGGCCTTTAAAATACATTTCTGGTCGAATTTTTTTAAAAATTCCTCGATTTCGGGGTGTGTGAGCTAATATTACAAACTAGGCGACTATAAATATCACCCCACCCACTAGAGCCACGTAGTTATTCCTAAATTGATTTCTACTGAAAAAAACATCGGAAAACATCGATGTATCGATGTTTTTCTTCCGATGCTTTTTACCATCGATGTTTATTTTGTCGATACATCGAAACATCGATGTATCGATGTTGCTCCTCAAAATTTGCATCCCTATTGGTTAGACGGTAAGTGTAATGGACAAAACTGCTGTTTTTAATAAATCAGCTGTTGCAGGTATGCAATAAAAAGAGGACCTGCCAAACAAAACATTAATTTCGAAAAGCGATACCTAACGTAACGTGGCGAGGAGTTACCCTGATCTTCTACCACATATTTTGTGGTCACCAATGGTGGTAATAAACCCTGTTCGGATTTGGCATCTGATCGGGATCTAAACGGCCTTGGGCTTGACAGGTGCAGGTGGGTAAAGAAAATAACGCAAAAATAATCATCAGCAAATTTTGAAATATATTAGCATACATTATAACCAGGACGTCCGGACCTGTCCGGGTATTGGGGGTTAACCCGGCTTGGGTGGTTGACTGGGCATCGGCGCCTGTCCAGGTTGTGTTGGTGGCATCATTTGACCCATGTAACGACATGGTGCACCTGGTTGTTGTAGAGGATAACCTGGCTGTTGTTGTGGTGGATAGCCTGGATGTTGTGGCATTGCATAACCCAGTTGCTGTTGTGGTATATACCTTGGTATAACTGGATGTGGTGTCATTTCCCCACCTGGTCCAGTAGATGCAGGAGGCATACCTGGAGGATCATGTTTATCATGGCCACCAAATGGCTGGTGCATAGGGTTTTGAGGTGGTATTTGACCGGATTGTGACTGCATTAGACCAGACTGTTATCTCTGCCGATGACAGTGCGCTTAGGTTGTGACTTTTGCTCCTCTTTGGTTTGCTGTGCAAAAAAATATAAGTAAATAAATCACTGAAATGTATGCATGACAATATCGTAGCAACTCACTGTCGGCTTGTTGGGTACGCGCACATAAGAAAAACCTTCTACACATCAAGTTGGATCTGCCGGCACAGTCAATTGTAGAAGACACTTTCCGCGCATGGCTTGTATATAAGTTCTGTAAACAGAATAGATGATCAATTTAATATTCCATATATAATAAATAAGGAGCACTTCAAAGCAAATTACAAAAAAATTAATCTTTGATGTACTCACTTGATAGTTTTCGGCCATATCACAGCTTTGAGTGGAGCTTTCCAGCTTAAAAGATGGTTCAATTGACGTAAAATGTTTTCACATTCAAGTAGCTTATCATTAGTGTAATGAACATTGTAGAAATAGCTAGGTATCCGAGGGAAAGGTAGCTAACACCGTAATTCTTCATCAGAATCTGTCTACAATACTCTGAATTGATTTCGTTCGAGTTAGAGATATCCTTTTTTATGTAATCCCTATGCGTAGTTGAGCAAAACCAACCGGAAAAATACGCCTAATAAAAAATGTACCAAAAATAAAAATGGTAACATATAAAAAGTACCAAAACAAAAGTAAGCGAACTGGTATACTAAAAAGCATAAATGTAATCTACTACAATTTTCCAATTGGTACACACCAAATGTCATTACCATATGGCGGATATGTGGTTTACACAGGAAATAGAGTGAGCTGTCAATCAGAATGAGCAGCCTCTTTCTTTTCCAATTGGAACAGCAAGGAGAACGGATGTGCAGTGAAAACATATTAATTAGCATAAAGTTAATATAAAGTTTCTAAGTTCAAGTCACTCGTTAATATTGAAAAACCAGCAATAGTTTAACAACTAAAAAGTTGTAATGAAAAACAACCAGAAAAAATTATCACAGTGTTTGGCAACTCGAATAATTCCGTCGAAAAATCTTTGAAAGCAACTTTTAATTCGATGATGAGATGAAACCACAACTGGCATAAATCCAAAGACTTTGCAGCCTCATCTTCAACACCTACCAGGAAAACTTTGATAAACAACCAGGATAAGTTCTAGAAGAGTTCATATTGTCACGGATATTAGCATCACTAAGTTATCCCATCACTAAGGCGATGCTAAGGCCATGCCAAGCAGTATTTACGTTAATAATCAAATCAAGTATACACATATATAAGGCAGCCCAGAGAGATGTCACACACAGATGCATTTACTTATACGCCTATCTGCGCGCGAGAGACCGTAAACTACACACATACACATCAATAATTCAATCTTTATGTATCTACATAAACGAATAAATAATTGCGTCTACACATATGTACCATGTACGAATACAAGCAGCGGAGAGTCAATGCGCAAACACATGCATATATCTGAGAAGTTTGAGAGCTACTGGACTAGTAGATTCTGGAAGCGCCTAAAAGATGTATAAAATTGTGCAATTTTAGTTATAGCTGAGAAGTTTGAGAGCTCATGGACAATGCTAGTACATTCTGGAAAAATGCGAACGAGGAAACCAAAGGGTATAAAAGGCAACAGATGAAGAGGCGCTGTAATTCAGTTTGAGTTGAGCTATCAATCAGTTTGATTAAGCACGCGATCTGGCGCCAATAGTAGAGTTTCATTTGAGTTATCAATCAGTTTGGTTATTAAGCCAGCGAGTAGCAAAGTATAAGTGTATTGTGAAGTACTTTAATAAAGGCCATTTTTCCATTATTCAATTTTGGAGTTATTTATTCAACAGTTTAGTGATTCGAACTTAGCAGAGGATTGCAAATAAGAGGATTTGCAAGCAATGTCGTTACAATTGGTGTCAGAAGAGGAATTTTTGAATAAATTCCAGAGGACAACAAGGACATGGCAAAGTTCAGTGAATTGAAGATCCAGTAACTAAAGAAGGAGTTGGAGAGCCGTGGATTGAATACAAGCGGCGTTAAACTTGAACTTCAGGCACGGCTACGAGAGGCAATGGAAGCGGAAGGAATTGATGTGGAAGAGTATGACTTTCATCTTGATGGTGAGGAAGTAACAAAAATTGAAGAGAAAAACGAAACATCGCAGAAAGTTACGAGCACAGACTTGAACATGATTTTGGCTGCAATATCTGCTCAAACATCGACAATGTCATCACAGATGGAATCCCAAGAGACACGAATTACATCGAAAATTGAAGCACAAGAAACGCATATGTCAGAAATGTCGACACAGATAACATCCAATATTGAAGCACAAGAAACGCGTATGTCAGAAATGTCGACACAGATTACATCGAAGATTGAAGCACAAGAAACGCGTATGTCAGAAATGTCGACACAGATTACATCAAAGATGGAGACACAACTGAAAGAACAAGAGGCACGCATAACAGTACAACTCGAAGCGCAAGAGGCGCGTATATCATCAAAACTCGAAGCACGTATGGACGAGAAAATAACGCAGTTTGAAGAAAAAATCGAAGCCGAGGTGGATGCTTTGAGAGGTCGTATACAAGAGTTGCAATTAAACCGCCCAGCTGTTTCAGGAAGCAATACAAAGGTAAAAACACCATCCTTTGACGGTTCTGTTCCTTTCCAGGTCTTTAAGCTACAGTTTTAGAAGACCGCAGCAGTGAACAACTGGAATGCGGAAGATAAAGTTGCTGCACTGTTCGTAGCATTGAAAGGGCCTGCCGCGGAAATCTTACAGACCATCCCAGAGTACGAGCGGAACCACTACGAAACATTGATGAGCGCTTTAGAGAGACGTTACGGAAGCGAGCATAGGAAACAGATATTCCAAATTGAGTTGCAAAACCGCTACCAAAAAGCAAATGAGACATTTCAGGAGTTTGCTTCAGATATTGAAAGATTGGCTCATCTTGCAAATGCGGACGCACCCGTGGAATACACTGAAAGGGTAAAAATTCAGAGCTTTATAAATGGCATACGGGCGCCGAAACAAAGCAAGCTACATACGCAAACCCAAAGCCAACATTTGCAGAAACGGTGTCACAAGCTCTGATTCAGGAAACAGCGTCGCTTCTGTGTAAGCCAGTTTTCAAAGCACGCCGTGTGGAAGTAGAAAGGCCAGAGTGGGTAGACACAATTTTGGAAGCACTGAAGGGATCTCAACAGAAGAATGCCGGAGTTATTAAATGTTTCAAGTGCGGCAACCCAGGTGACATTGCACGTCATTGCGATCTTGATCCTAATAGTTCCAACAATGTGGGTGGCCATAAACGCAAAGCCGGAGGAGATGAGCAAGAGAGAGTAAGAGGTAGAGAGCTAGATCCAGCTATTGAATGCCCTGTGATATCTTTGTCGCAAATTGGTAGAAAATCGAGCAGTCTTACCGTCAGAGGGAATGTGGATGGCAAAGAACGAGTACTGACTGTAGATACGGGCGCATCTCATTCCTTGATCCGATCTGACTTGGTCAACAGGAGAGTAAAACCGTTACCTGGAGCAAAGCTTCGTACGGTCACAGGCGAATATAATCAAGTCCAAGGCGAAGTGGTATGTGAGGTATTAACTGGAAAAGTCATGGTTCTACACAAATTCGTTGTGGCGGAGATCGTTGATGGAGTCATATTGGGAGTGGACTTCTTGGTTGACCATGACGTCAGGATCGATATGCGGAGAAAAATTATGCGCTATAAGAATCAGGACATACCACTTAACTTTAGTTTGGAAAAAGGGTTCAGCAGTAATCGGGTACTGGTGGAAAAGACTCGACAAAGACCACGAAAGTCAAAGGCAAAAGTTGATAGATCGAATGGGCCAAATAAATCAAAATCAAAAGTACCTGCGAGAGAAACACTGGCATTGACAAAACCTAAAAGGCGCAGGAAAACGAAGCAACGAATTTCCGAGAAAGAATGCGAGTGTAGTTTCAAGCCGGAGCGCACTACTGTTGTGAAATGTGATACCGATTATGCAAAGCAAATCCGTCCAGCGCAAGCTCTACGAAGTGGTTCATTGACCAAACAACAGAGTGTGAAGGAACGGCCCAGGGTAGTGAGTAGTAAGATGAAACACTGGCATGACAAGAACTTTAATTCGGAAGGTTTCTTGGCGAGAGATTTGGTACTGTTAAACAACCCTCACCGGCGGAAAGGTGTTCCAGCCAAATTTCGGTGCTGTTGGGAAGGCCCGTACAAAGTTGTGAAGAAGATCAGTGATACCATCTACCGCATACAAACCACTGGGAAACCACGGATTAGAAGAGTGGTACATTTGGAGATGCTAGCGGCAGTTAGATCGGGAGATTTGTCTGATCGGGACGATCAGACTTAGGTGGAGGGCAGTGTCACGGATATTAGCATCACTAAGTTATCCCATCACTAAGGCGATGCTAAGGCCATGCCAAGCAGTATTTACGTTAATAATCAAATCAAGTATACACATATATAAGGCAGCCCAGAGAGATGTCACACACAGATGCATTTACTTATACGCCTATGTGCGCGCAAGAGACTGTAAACTACAAACATTCACATCAATAATTCAATCTTTATGTATCTACATAAACGAATAAATAATTGCGTCTACACATATGTACCATGTACGAATACAAGCAGCGGAGAGTCAATGCGCAAACACATGCATATATCTGAGAAGTTTGAAAGCGACTGGACTA
The DNA here is from genome assembly GCF_040869045.1 of Eurosta solidaginis. Classification (NCBI taxonomy): domain Eukaryota; kingdom Metazoa; phylum Arthropoda; class Insecta; order Diptera; family Tephritidae; genus Eurosta; species Eurosta solidaginis. Next base: position 44,129 of record NW_027137169.1, read on the forward strand.
GTAGATTCTGGAAGCGCCTAAAAGATGTATAAAATTGTGCAATTTTAGTTATAGCTGAGAAGTTTCAGAGCTCATGGACAATGCTAGTACATTCTGGAAAAATGCGAACGAGGAAACCAAAGGGTATAAAAGGCAACAGATGAAGAGGCGCTGTAATTCAGTTTGAGTTGAGCTATCAATCAGTTTGATTAAGCACGCGATCTAGCGGCCAATAGTAGACTTTCATTTGAGTTATCAATCAGTTTGGTTATTAAGCCAGCGAGTAGCAAAGTATAAGTGTATTGTGAAGTACTTTAATAAAGGCCATTTTTCCATTATTCAATATTGGAGTTATTTAGTCAACAGTTTAGTGATTCGAACTTAGCAGAGGATTGCAAATAAGAGGATTTGCAAGCAATTTCGTTACAATATTTATATTTTATTAAAAGAAATCATCGTGTAAATAGGAAAAACGTGGTTCTATAATCAGATTCTCCCGGGCATGATGTTCGCCTTTGAATACCATAACTTACTATTTCTGCTTAAATAGCATATATAAGTGTTGCGCTAGCGAAACTTATAATAAACATAATTTCTATTTGGATAATCTTTCGATTAACACTTACCGTGACAATCAATACTTACCTTAAATAATTTAAGCTGTACCCAAAAATATTACGAAATATTTGATTCATTTGCATTTGATAAGCTGTACCTAAAAAACATTATGAAATATTTGATTCATTTGCATTTGATTCCAAATTAATCTGAAGCGTCAAACTAAATTTTACAACAAAAAAATATGCATACACATAGTCCATTGCTTAGTCAAAACTGAATGTTAGTTATATGCCTTATGCATACACTTTCATATATACATGTTAAAAATTAAGGTGATGTACAAACACATATGTATGGAAATCTTCACCCACTTGTTCTCCACTAATCTCCTCAACATTGTTGCTTTCAGTTTTTTTTGCGATCTCTTCTGTAAATTCCGGGCAGAAAAACTTTCATGGTCAATGTCATATTTGGTCATTTACAAAGAGATGTAATCTCATTATTTGTCTCTAAGCAGTTCTTCTCGAGCTCTGTGAGCATATACCTCCTTCTATATATCAAGTTAATGTACGCATATTAGAATGTTAAAAAAAAAAAAGAAAAAAAATCGTTATAGTGACTGCGAATTTGAGAGCTTGTGGTTCCGTATAAAGCTTATTTTTCTTTATCATACTTAACCACATAAAACTCGTAAGTTCAGTTATAAAAAAAAAAGGTCATGCGTTACCCTAATAATTAAACTTTTACCATAAACTAGCAACAACGACGATCATGGAAGGCCTTCTACGCATCATCGATAACAATGTAAGTACTTTGTATTAATCTTATGTATCATATTTAAGTTTTCCATAATTTTTCAATTTAATTTATATATGTGTGATATGAAAGCAAATTGTGGTGGAATCCCGTAAAGCGTAACCTTTAAATTGTTTATTTATACGTGATTCCGAAAAGCCAAATTTGAGTTTCAGAAAACCAATTTGTATGGTTTAATACGGTGAATAGATATTCTCGGAATTTCCTTCACCTTATTAACGAGGTAATGGCAATTTGTTTTTTTTACTTCGTTTATCTTTGAACACTATCCACATTACGATCCTTATATATGACCAGTCGTCTTACTATTTAAGATCAGTAATAAAGTCTTTCAATTTTTGCTAAACGTTACCTTATATTGATAACTTTTATTGGACGACACTGATTGGAATTTTTCATCAAGTACATACCTCACCATATAGATCGAAGCAGCTGAGCTTCTCTTTGCATTTTTTTTTTTGATCTTCGTTTGCATACATATATAGGTGCATAATGTTGTTACATTGATACATATGACAACCAAAAGTAGGTCACGGAGCACATATGTGCAATAAACAATGTTGAGGTAGATCAGGGATTGGGCTACCACCAAAAAAATCATGTTAGCAATTATATAATCATATCTAATTGTATTCTAGAAAACATTGTAAATTGAATAAATAAACTTATTGTTAGGTTCAAGGTGGTTTCTTATTTTTGAAAGATACATTTGTATACCGAAAATTACTATATTAAACACGGTTACTATAAATTTAATCAAACGTTAGCTTTGGAATTTCTGTAACGTTTCGTTTGCATTCCCTCATCAGGACCTTCTTGTAAATTCTTTACCAAATTAGTTTTAGATTAATACGATTAGAGTAAGAATGCTTTATGTAACAATATTGTAAAGTAAAACAAAAAAAAAAAAAACAGAAATATATGTAAAGATGAAAGGCTGTTGAATTTAAACATTCAACTCTAAAAATAAAAATCATGGAGTGCTAATTTAGGAACAAATGTTTTCCGGGTAATAGTGTGAAAGGGTAAGTTGAACCAAGGGGCCTTATAAACATACATTTTAGGCGCTTAAAGGCCAAGGCAGGGAGGGCATGGAAGCGCGAGCGCAATTACACCAGTGCAGCTTTCCGTGTACGAACATATTTAGTTGCCGTATTTTCAGATGATCCGATTTCAATCCATCACACCATCCACCCTTATCTTTAGATCTTTTCCAATACATTATCCACGGGTATAAAATAATTTTTGTAATAATCAAAAAAAATAGGGGCTCTGTAATAGCAATGTAATGACGGAGATCTTAAGGAAGAGGTCGCGAACCCCCCAACCACTGATTGTTAGCCACAAAGACGGGCCCCGAAAGACCTCGCTCCCAAGGATCAAAACCTTAAATAATCTTATGTAGACAGACGACATACCCCTTTAATGTCAGCTTTCAATTCGTAACTTTATACCCACAAAAAGCGTTGATATGGCAAAAATAGATAGGCACTAGTGTGGAGACAAACGAGAATATAATAACCATAAAAAAAAAATTTTTTTGGAAATAAGCAATACCATTACATTAGTGGGACTCATGTAACCTTATAAATGCCTTACAAATTTATCTAGTGCGTAAACGAGCTGTCAAATTTTGTATGAAAAACCATTTACACAATTTGTATAAATTTACGCGCACATTTCATTGTGTAAACGCGGCAAACTCAAAGGAATGCAACCTTGCAGACATTACAGCAGGCATTTTCATCAGAAATTTCCAACATCAGCAAGTAAAGACGTTTTAGCTTTGATTTTTCACTTATTCTTGGTATTTTTAATTTGTATAACAATCAAAACATTTTTGTTTGGCAATAATACAGCTGATAAACAATCAAGTTTATCGAGAATATTACTAGGTGCGTTCATATAACAGTGTGTGTAAAACGATATAATTTTACACCTTATAAGTTTATATGCTTTCATGAGTCCCCCTATTATCTTTTTTACTGCCGCTTTCGTTATCCTTATTTATTGAGTTAAACACATCCCAATCGTTGTCGTTTACGCCAAATGTATCGATACCTTTATCATTGTCGGCCAATAAAGGAATAATACGCATACGTTCTTGAGTCGCTGCAGTATTTCTCTTTGCTATTTCTTGTCGCTGAGCTTTACGTTGTCCTTTACGTTGTAAGATTTCGTTAACAACTTTTCTACAGGCATCTCCGTTGGTGGTTTCTTGGAGTTGGTTACTTTTTTCCATTTGTGCTCGATTTCCAGGCAACGAAGCGTATTGTTTTGTTGATTCCATTTGTTGGAGACGCGGACGAAGTGCAACAATTGTTTTCTGGAAAAATATTAGAATTTGTAATATTGTACAACTACTCTACTTCACTTTCCAAACACTTACATCCAACATCGCTAAGTTATTTTAATTCAATTTAATGCTCCCAAATTAGCACAGGGTCAATTCGCGAAAATGGCGGACTCGCTGAAAATTTTTTTCCACACAAAAATGAAATTTGTCAAAATGCTATTTCATTTGGAGAATTTTTCAATCCAAATCGTCACCCCTGTCAAAAATTCGCGTAGATGTGTGCGTTTTTGGTCACACGATTTTTGCAGGGTACTAGCTTTCTTGCAAGCTTCGAGGCCACTTCACCGAGAAATCTCTCTCGAATACAGTCCTTCAATCCAGTTCATTTTCACTCAATACTTTCTGCAAAGGATATTAATTAATTAATATTTCAATAAATTTTCATTTAATATAATGGATACCTATATACACCAAGCAGAGGCAGTGACTGAGTTTGAAAATGACTATAATGATATGTCCCCTTCAGACCATACAAAACACACCCTCTTAGTCCAAAAGGAGGAGTTGTAATCGCTATGGGAGAAGGCAAAGCAGATATATGAAGAACTCTTGAGCTCCTCAAAACTCGAGGCAAAAGAGCAGTCGGCCACTAAAAAGAAGCTTAAAGTTACATACTTCAGCTTTCTCAAGTACCAGGCAGCAATGGCTGAACTTTCGGAAAAACTTGAGAAAGCTGAAAAGAAAGAAGAAAGCTCAGGAGATAGGGAATATCGCGTGCGCCTGCCACCGTGTGATACGGACGTTATCAAAGGAGATTACCTTTCTTGGCCTTCATTTAGAGATATGTTCACTGCTATATATATATGTAACAAAAACCTCGAAGCAGTAGAAAAATTATATTACTTAAACCAAAAGACTCAAGGGGAGGCCAAAGAGATAGTTGAGCGATGCCCTTTAACGAAAGACGGTTTCGAAACAGCGTGGAAAAATCTTTGTGACAGATACGAAAATAAACGTATCTTAGTAAACGCCCAATTAAATATTCTTTTTAGTTTGAAAGCAGTTGAGAGTGAATGCGGTAGCTCTATAAAGAAACTTCGACGTGAAATAAACAATTGCATCTCGGCGCTCCAATGTCATCATATAGACATATCAAACTGGGATGCAATTATAACATATCTATGTTCCACAAAATTGCCAGAAGCCACACTGGCACTCTGGGAACAAACAATTGAAAACAAAACGGAAATTTCAAAATGGGCTGATATGGATAGATTCTTATCCAATCGTTTCCAAACCCTAGAAACCGCGACTGATCTGAGAGGGGATACAGTTTCCAAACCCTCAAAGCCACAAGTATCTCGTTCGACAACATATACATCTGCTAAAAAATTAGGGTCCTATCAGGCAACTGTAGCGAAACCTACGTGTAAGATATGCACATCGAATGTCAAAGTATGAAAAGTTCTTACGTTTAACACCCAATAAACGGTTTGAACAAATTAAGAGAAGCCGTGGGTGTATAAACTGCTTTTCTGTTGTCCATTCGGTAACAAAGTGCACCAGTCAAATGAATTGTGCCACATGTCATTTAAGACATCATACGCTGCTTCATATTTCGAATAAGCCAAAACCAACAAATACTTCAGACACTATCGGAGCATCTACGTCACGAGAAGCTCAAATACGACGCAATGCTGAAAAAGAAAATGCTCCGATTAATAATGTGAACTCATGTTTCGCAAATACAAGTAAAGGAGTACTACTAGGGACAGCTCAGGTTAATATTCAATTTAATGGTGTTGACTATTCGGCGAGAGCCCTAATAGACTCGGGATCTGAATGCCCATTCATTACCGAGAAACTCAAGCGCAGAATTAATCTGCCATCCAAACACCTGCATACCCAAGTTTCGGGCATCAATAACACAATGTCTGCACAAGTAAAAGAAGCGTGCAACATAAAACTGCGGTCACCAACAGACCTATTAATCGAGATCAATACGATCATGCTGTTTTACCACAATTAACAGGGAATCTTCCAACTTTTAAAATAAACGCAATGACTAGGCAAGCATTCCCTGACTTAGTACTGGCTGACAAAAGATTCTTTGTCAATGAGCCAGTCGATCTAATTCTGGGCGGAGACATATACCCGCAAATTATGTTAGGCGGCATTAGGAAAGATGGGCTGAACACATTAATAGCACACGAAACGGTGTTCGGCTGGATTTTGACAGGCCGGACATATGCGGTTGATACAAATAAAACACTAGTTTCATATTTCAACGAGGTCACTTTAGACAAACAACTGGCGGCTTTTTGGGAGATAGAGGAAATTCCATAGAAGAGGAGCTTCAATAACGATGACACCTACTGCGAGGAGCTATATAAATCCACAACAGTTCGGAACAACGATGGCAAATACGTAGTCTCCTTACCCTTTAGGAAAGAATTTAGCTTAGGTGCCTCTCTAAGAAGTGCGTGTTCTCAATTATATCGCAACGAGACACGACTTGCGAAAAACCCAGTCCTTCAAACGGAATACAATAGAGTTGTATCAGAATATGAAACCTTAGGGCACATGAAACAAATAGGCAATATTTCGCCAGACTCAAATGACTGTTATTTCCTACCTCACCATGCTGTTATAAAGGAGGGAAGTACAACGACAAAAGTCAGAGTCGTATTTAATGCATCTTGTCCTACCACTAATGGCAAAAGTCTAAATGATGCCTTATATCCAGGTCCGATTCTTCAATCAGACCTGACAATCCTTATACTAGGTTGGCGGCTGTTCAAATACGTATTTAACAGCGACATAGAAAAAATGTACCGCCAAATATGGGTTAATGAAAATCAAATCAAATTCCAGCGAATCATATTTCGCTACTGCCCCAAAGATCCAATCAACCTTTATGAACTGAAAACAGTAACATTTGGAGTGAATTGCGCTCCCTACCTTGCGATTCGAACACTACACCAACTGGCTGATGACGTGGAGACTTCGCATCCCATAGCAGCAGATATCTTGCGAAATTGTATGTACGTTGATGACGTACTCGCCAGTGGACACAGCATCGAAACTGCGATAAGGGCAAGGGATCAGATATCATCGGCACTGCAATCGGCAGGTTTCCCATTGCGAAAAAGGACGTCCAACTGCAAGAAAATTCTGCAGGGTATACCGAAGCAGCATTTATTAACAGAGGACTTCCTAGAGTTTGAAGATACTAGTATGGTTAAAGCTCTAGGCATTAAGTGGAACGTGCATTCCGACCTATTCTATTTTACTGCTAAACCTTTTGAAAACAGCTATGCCATCACAAAAAGAGCTATACTTTCTACGATTGCAAAGCTGTCGACCCTCTTGGCTGGCTGGCACCAGTGGTAATTGTAGCCAAGATTATAATGCAAAATATTTGGTTGGAAGGCACGGTTTGGGACGAAGAAGTATCACAAACCACTCTAGATCGCTGGACCGCATTTATGCAAGAGTACGGAAAAATCAACGATTTCCGCACACCGCGATGGGTTCATTTTACGCCAAAGGACAGCGTCGAAATACATGGATTCAGCGATGCTTCGGAAAAAGGATATGTAGCCACTGTTTTCCTGAGGGTTCAGACAAAGGATCGAGTATTAACCAATCTGTTAATTGCAAAGACAAGAGTATCCCGGTCAAAACTATATCATTGCCACGACTGGAACTCTGCGGTGCAGTCCTACTGGCAGAAATCATAGAGTCGGCCATAGAAAATATGCAACTTTCCAATATTAAATTAACCCTTTGGACCATAGTACATGCATTCGACCATAGTACTGGCATGGATCCGAAAGCCACCATGTTGCATCCAAAGACATGTCGCATAACGAAAGCCATCCCATTATCCTTCCTTACACTGGCAGGTTATCCAGACTTATAATCATCATAAGTACACATTTGAAGGGTTTACGACTCTTCTATACCGAATTGAGGCATATCTCAACTCCAGACCTCTCAGTCCCTCATCCAACGACCCTTCCGACCTGGAGCCGCTTACTCCAGGCCACTTTCTCGTAGTGCCCTTCCTCTTCTAGCTCCACCTGAACTCGATTGTATGAAAACCCTGCCTCAATTGTCAACCGATGGCAGAAGATGAAAGCCCTCCATCACATTTTGCAAAAGATGAAAATCGGAATATTTCACCGAGATCCAGAAACGGTATAAGTGGAAACATCCACAGTCCAACTTAAAACCCGGGGACCTAATCGTCATAAAGGAGGATAACCTACAACCGAACGAGTGGAGAATGGGGAGAATCGTCAACACACATCCAGGTCCCAATAACCGTGTACGTGTTGTTGACGTCAATACAATTAAGGGACAAATTACCAGACCAATCGCGAAACTGGTACTACTTCCGCCCAACGACTAAGAAAATGAACTTAAATAGTATACGCTCCTCTATCCAAAATAACCCAGCTCTCGTTCACACGAACGAGGCCAACATACCCTAACGTGGACTCACTATCTGCCACAGGATCCGCAAAAAAAAAAAAATTACCTCCAATTTCCTTCTACTTCGAAGGCTAAGTTTAGATTCAAATTGTAAAAAAGGTTTAAAACTGGTCAATCGAAATAATAGCCTTCAAATTATTTAAGTAGTTGGTTATAAAAATAGAAATCCTTAAATCATTCACATGGTGTCCAAACATAAGACAATCTATTGCTTTCTTCTATATGTCGAAATGGCACTACTAGATGTCCTACTTAATTCGCTATTATCGTAAAATGGACTTTGCGAATGAACACATTGCGCATTGACCAAATAGAGTAAATTGTGGATATTTTGGTCGATGACAGAACGAAAACAGATACTAGAGTTTAAGCTATTTCAATTTAAATACATCAAAGTACATAGGTTTATCGGCGATTTCGTTGAAGCTTCATAATTCCGAAAAGTTATGTCTATTTTATCTAACCTAATCGCAGGGAGGTGTCCTCGACGTAATATGGCAAAATACCGTTGTTTAACTCGTATCATTCATATTCTTCACTTTTTTATCGTAACTGATCACTACTCACATTTAACAACGTAAAAATCATTCATAGGTACGTGTCAGCAAACGGCTAAGAATGTAAATACCTCGTGGTTTATTACTTGAAAGCGTGGATAGTGTCCGATTGGAAAGCAAGAATGGTTTTGATTCTGGTTTGGGTATTTAAAGCGGTGGATTATCTTGTAATCGCTAAATTTCTTCTGGCAAATCATATTGCGCTTCAACATGATGTGCGCTTCTTACAGCTAAAAGAAAAAAAATTTTTGGCGCATGGGTGGCATTTGATATAGTTTTTATAAGAACTTCCAATGAGAATGTGCTTGTTCCCACAAAAAGGTTGTTGCGTATCATTTGGGCAAAGTACACCGCCGCTTGTTTGCAGCATGCTCGTATTTATTGATAAATTCATGCACAAACCTTAGTGAAGAAAAAAAAAAATTGCGAAACACTCGCTTAATAAGTGTTGCTTCGGTATAAATTGAATGTATAATATCTTCTGAGCAAATTACACCCTTTCCACCAAGATGCTCCTCGACCAAAGTGTTGGATTGAATGGGTGTCTTCCGACTAATCCTATCATACCGTGAATGAGCATTCTCGGGTAGATGCAGGTGTTGGGGTTGGAACTACTGATGATGCCAGCTGGTGCTGATTATGGCAGCCATATCATTGCCATCTATATTAAGTGCCCATCCGAAACGAGTAAACTATATTTTTGAATTAACGAGGCCAGAATTTGCACAATATATGACTTGCTCAACAAAAGCCGATTATCCTTTATTTTTTGTAAAACTTTTGATTTCATTTGGGATCATTTGATTAACATACGTGTTTAGGTTGTCAAAACCTATATTATTAATTTGTTTCTACAGTTTCCCAATCATTTATGTTTAGTACATACGGACATATTCGTAACTATTTAATTTAGGAATTAAGAGACTATATTATTAATTTGTTTCTACAGTTTCCCAATCATTTATGTTTAGTACATACGGACATATTCGTAACTATTTAATTTAGGAATTAAGAGACTGTATTTGGATTCGACGCGGTTTGTACAAGAAAAATGGGTAACAAACGTAAGCAAATCTAGGGTGAATTGTAGCGCTTCGGAGCAGAAATATCTAAGCCAGCGACACAACCTAAAAGTAATCTGTATGTTCCGAGGCAAGTGCGGCCAATTATTGCGGTTAATACCTACAATCAAGTTCAGCAGAAATTGCAACAGCCACATACGACTACGTTAAGCGCCGCCAGCTTTACGCCAGCCTTGTGCCAACACAAACAAAGTGCGCCATTAATTCAAAACAAATAGGATCGCCGGCTACCATTACAGCAACACCAGTTGTCGTGCACCAAGCTTTACCAAAGTCGACAGTCTGTTAATGTTCCAACTACACCACACATCGATATCAACGCGATACAATTTGATGTAACACAACATTACAAACATATTAAATTCAGGTACCTTTACATCTGTCGTACGTATGCTAAGTCTGATGTGCGGTAACTGCCCTGACCTAGCCATTTCATTGCTAAAGAACGATGTCGCATCTAATCTTTTGTATTTACTTCCGGCAATCCAATATATCAAATACATCCCATGTGGAACTTACAACACGTTCGCCATCCGAATTGTACGAAATAACTTTTCTGATTGGCGAATTGATGCTACGACTTCCCACTAATCGCATACAGTCACACTGATGGCATATTTACTGCAGACGCATTATTGGATCGACCCACGCTGAATACACGGGACCAAGTACGATGGCAATGGCGGGACGATCGTGGAACTTGGCATAATTATTCCCCATTGATTCGCGAATGATTGAAGCGGCACACTCAAATTCTGAAGACGAATTCAGCTTAAGCACATTAGGTCGCACATACACCGTTGACTTTCATTCAATGCAACAGATAAATGAAGACACTGGCACCACTCGTCCGGTTCAACGTAAAATAAATCCAACTTATGTACCGCCACCATCACATACTACTGCAACATCGTCAGCATCTGCTGGTCAGGGTTTCTCAGCACCAGCAGTGGCTACAGCTATTACAGCTTTAACTAGTACAGTAGCAAATACAGCTGTGATTACCTCGGCACATTCTATCACTTAGAACACTGCTCCAAATACGTTTGCAGCAAATAGTGCTCAGCAACGACGTCGAGCATCAGTTGATGCGCGAATAGCTTGCCTTGAAGAGGAACGAGGATTACCTGCAGAGTTCATAAAGAATCTAGTTTATGTACTTTACGAAGTTTACTGTTCATCCGCTGGACCAAATGTGCGGTACAAATGTTTAAGTGCGCTCTTGCGGATGGTGTACTATGCCACATCTGAGCTACTGAGAGACGTGCTTAAGAATCAACCAGTCTCCAGTCACATAGCTGGTATGATGGGCAGCAATGATTTGTGCATTGGTGTTGGGGCTTTGCAAATGGTAGAGAGTTTAATACTGTTTTCACACAGAAACTTAATGATCTCATTTCACCTGCTAATGAAATCGTAAATTTTTTCCTTTCACACAGAAGTAACTGCTCGATTAGTATGACGGATGAGACAGACAATCATGGCGGAACGATACAAGGTGGGAGCATGGTGACATACCTACAAACAAAAAAAATCCATGTACTTGTAAATTCGATGGACAAATGTCAAAATCGTACTGCGCCGGTAGTTGATGTATCAAATCAAATAAAAAAGGTTATAATTAGCTGTTCGATGCGGCCACCTTGTATCGTTCCGCCATGCAGACAATGACATTTGCTTTGAAAACTAAAAAGCGGAAACGGAAGCGGAACGCTGCCAACAGAGTTGCATTGTGCTTTTGACTTCATTAGGCATTCGATTAGCTACTAATGAAATAATAATAGATTCGAATTTTGTAGGGAAGATTGAGCTCAATAAGCGTCTTAATGTAGAAAACTGCCTTTATTATTCAATAAGCCGTCTGTGTGAAAACAGTATAATGCAAAAACTACCAGACATATTTGGTACCCATTTCCGCCGCGAAGGCATTATATATTATTGGCAAATTTGAAGCATTCTTTACGGGTTTGGGCAAGTCAAATATGCGGCCTCTCGTAGCGTTATAAAGAATGCTTGAATGTTCACGTTCTGGCGGTTGCACTATAGTGTTAAAGACATGATGTCAGTATACCGCACCAATGATAGCCGCCGGCAACCAATCAGCTAAAAAATGTTCTTTGCGTGCAGCCACCTGAAAAGGAAAAGAAAAATTAATTAATAAAAAAGAGTACAAATTATTAGCTGCAATACTCACCGCCGCGTGTTAAATGAATAACATTTTTTTCATTCAGGAAATGGAAAAGCGACATCTGCTAGTCAAAATCTCTACAATTAACTTCTGACTGTCAATGCACTGCGTTACCGACATTATGCCTTATGCGCTGCTACACGCCACACATGTCGCGTATTACATATCTCAATCAATCATTCATTCGGTCGAGATTTAAAACACTTAACTACACGAATCTCAACATTTTCGACAATGCACGTCGAAAATAATGTTGAATGGTGGAAGTGCAACTCTGTAATACCTATACCAGGTTTCGACCATTCCGTGTGGTGGCAGGCCACTTGTTGTGAAAACAAATTTCACCACAAATCAAAAATAAATTTTTAGAACTACTTCGGCGACATATACCGACATAAATCAAACTATAAAATGTGCTAAAGGCGCTAAAGCACCAGCCACATCGCATGGATGCGTGCTACATCCGTTTTTTCTTCGTTTCTTTGCGCGCATAAGTATTTACTTATGGCCTTCAATTTTTTATTTCAATTAAATTTTATTTCAATAAAATGTTTTTTTTCTTTTGCGAAAATATATTAGAGATAATATTTTTTGGATTACGCCACCCAAACAACATTCCGCCAACCTCAATTTGGGCATGATCAATGATACCAATATTTTTTCAGATCATGACCCGTTACCAAACCTTATTGGCCAAGTCAGAGGGGGGCGCAAAGTGTTTCGACGTCGCGTGCCAGCTCTGCGGCTGGGACCATAGTCTCCGACTATGTTCCGAATACAGAAAAAAATCCCCGGAGGAGGGGTTGCGGGCCGTGCTGCTGCACAAATACTGTCCAAATTGTCTGTCACCCTTTCACCGCGTGGACAAGTGTAGCAGCAAGTATCGCTGCAAACGGTGCCAAGATAAGCACCACACCACGCTCCATTTGGATGAGCGGCAGTCGAAACACGACGACACACTCATAATTAGCGACGGCAACCCATCCGACGACACGTTGACCATCAATCTAACGGGACCGACAAAATCCTGGGCTCAGCAAGTGGAGGAAGAAGAGATGGAGGAAGAGAGAGCGACAGCGGAACAAGAGCAGGCGGAAGCGGAGGCGAGACCGTCGACAAGCATTTATGGAATGCGCAGCTTCCGGCCGCTCTTGCAGCATAAACGAAACGCGGAGAAGGTAAAGCAAATGCGAAATCAACCAAACAATCGTCGGCACCGTGACGTCGGGCTCCAACGCGGCCCGACGAAATCACACACCCATCATGAAAGGCAGCAACGACGAAACAAATCACCGCCATATCGTACGGACGCCCAAAATATAAGAGCACTATCGTGCGACGCACCGGGGTTTCGTACAGGTCCACTCCTCCAAGCTACTCCAGCGCCCATCATGCGGTCTGTCGTGCCCATTGCGCCGACAGCCATTGTACGCATCGAATCGCGCGGACACTTACATTTGGTTCATGCCATTATCGATCCCTGCGCCACCAGCACCATCGTCGATGCAGAGCTGGTACGCGACTTGCAATTGGAGCGTCAAGGACATGGGCAATGCACACTCGTACTGCGTGGCAAATTCGGGTCATCGACGCACATAACAACTCAAGCAGCCGTCGTCGAAAGCCATTACCGGTTGACTCCACCGTCCAATGTGGACCCGAAGATTTCCGCGCCATTTCATCTCATGCGGCTAGCGGATCCGCAATTCTACCGCTCATCACCAATACGGATTACACTCGGTGCTGATATATACGCCGAAATGATGGTGAGCGGTAAACCGGCATCGACAGTTGGCGGTCTCCTATCCCAAACGACCGTGTTCGGGGTGGTGGTCCTGGGAGCCTGCCAAAAATAAATTTCCGATCTTCACGCCTCACCCATGCGCAACCTTATATAAACTTAAGTAAATATGCGGCAAGGGGGCCGGTTTGTTTAGGCCACAGGCCTAAATATATCTCCCCCCCCCCCTCGTAGCATAATCTTCTTTACTTTATTTTCCTTCGTTTACTACCATCCAAATATGCTTGTGATCACTAATACACACAAGCATCTGTGAGTGGTAGTACGTATGTATCTTAGACTTTTTACCGCTGTGAGCCCGCGGTACAGCAACTTTCTTGCCGGGAAACCCAACGAAGGAGCTGTATCGGGGGTCATCGGCTCATGTCGCAAAGAGGCTCGCCCTCTTTGAATCGAGCAGCCAGCGAAGGTACACGTTTTCCCACGTCACGTAAGTGTTAATATTTTCAAATACTTTCAAAAGTTCATATATTTTCACAACATTTGTTAAAATCCTTTCTTAACACTTGTTGTTTCTTTTATATACATTTAATAAAACCCACTGTGAATTCCTTTTTTTATTAACACGAAACTTTTTTGGTGTTTTTATTTTCTTCCTTTTTTTCGCCTTAATCAATCTATAACAAAAACGTGGGCGCGCCGTTGCCACCACGCATTTGTTCACACTTTTATTAACTAAAGTAACATTTTTTAACTAATTAAACAAATTTGCGTACAAAAAAAATGTAAACAAACATCTTGCTCTTCATTTTTCAAGCGCACACACGCTCAGCGACCAACATTGCTGTACGCTTAGCTACACGAAAATTTCATGCTTTGTCGCTTTCATGCAGCTGACGCCTCGTATGCAGCTCTCCATTCAAATACATGTGTTCGGCATCAAAGCGAACAAATTTCGCCTGCAGCGTCTATGACGCGTAGCCTCGTGTGCACCTTGCATAACTTTGAAAGTACGGGCTTTTCCATACTAGCTCGCGTTACACGAAAATAGGGTTTGAATGGAAAAGCCCATTAGTGTAACGCAAATGTCGGTGTAAAATTATCAATACTTACAAGCCAAACAAACAACACACACATTCTTAATAAAATAGGAACGTTTTTATATACATATGTATCTTTAGGCATTTCCTTCAAGGAACTTTAACATTAATTGCACTCATCAATATGATTATGATGCCCAGGTACAAATGTTATTTGTCTAATTATATAAAAAGTTTTGAGATCGAGTTTAGGAAAATATGTTTTGACAATGTACTTCCCAAAAGCCTATTCCTATCCTCAGTGACGGTTTCGGCAGGTTCTGAGAACAGCCGTTCACTTGGCACAGATGTAGCGACGATGGGGAGGTATGTCCTTGCAATCTTCGCAAGTTTTGGGAACACGGATTTCATATCCTACCAAATTTCAATACCATCTGATTTTGTTGTTGTAACAGAAGACGAAAGGTACATATGAACTTTAGTTTCACCAGAATTTTTCGAAACAGAAGGTGAGTCATGTTTCATGTTCTTGGGAGTCAATTGTTTGTGGTACTTCCAGATGTCAAATTCGGAGTCATCATTATCAGATTCATCAGATATTTCACAACAATCAGCTACAGGTTCGCTGTATTCGCGCACATATTTATTTAAATAGTTAATTACTTTAGCTTTGGCCAAGGCATTTTTGAAATGCATAAACTTGAATCTAGGATCTAGAGCAGTTGAAATTGCAAGAATTGCAGAATGTACCAAATCAGCAAATCTTTTTAGTAAATTCTTTTTAATTTCCTCTTTGAAATTCAAAATTGTTTTATTTTTCGGTTAAATATTTTCAATGACTTTATTTACGCAATTTACTACTGGAATGACTTTGCTCACCATGGCGTAGCTGTCTCCAGAAACTTCTTTTCTTAGTCTTTCAAATGGAGAATGTAATTCTAGAATTTCTTTAAGGCAGTCTTCTTCGTGACTTGAGATCATTGCGGGAGCTAGGGGTCTAGTCAAAAGTAGTGCTCATACAATGGGGGCCAATTCAATGAATCACTGCAACATGTAAAAGCACGAGTTCCAACGTGTGCGAACATCGAGTATCAATTTTTTGATTTGGCCTTCTTTTAACCCCATCTCCTTTGGTCGTTTTCTTATTTCGTCGCATGCACTAACACTCTTTTTTATGAACTTTACAATTTCTCGAACTTTATTTATCAAATCGGCGCAGTCCCTTGACTCGTCAATAGATTTAGTTACGACTAAATTAATCGTGTAAGCAAAGCGAGGAAAAATCCTTTTTTCTCCAAACATTTCACGATTGCCTTTCTTCACCGTGTGGTCATTATCCATAATGATTGCCGCAACTTTGTCTATAGAAATGTTCCACTCTGCGAAAATATCTGTAAGCTTTTCTTTTTTTTTTTTCCCCCTTATATATGCAGATATATGACATTCTGTCAATTCAAAAATTCACAGGGTTCCGCTGAGGAATCTAAGCTTATCCAAAAAATGTATTGTAACACCTACAAATGATTTATTCTGCATTGTCTCTGTCCAAATATCATAGGGAATGCAATAGTTTTCAGCATTATTTATATACGCTTTAAAAAAATTACTCATTGCCTCGTATTTATCATTAATCCTAGATTTTATAGTCTCTCGACATGGTACTTTGTATAGCGGACAAACTTCTTTCATTAACTGCGTAAAGCCTTTACCTTCCACAATGGAAAAATGGTCTGTTGTCAATGATTATAAAATTTGCTATACCATCGGTAATTTTATTGGACTTTACTCCATCATATGTGGTTATGCTTTTTATGTTGTTAATGAAGTCATCAACATTCGGCTGTGTAAAATTTTTGACTGTAGTATGACCAAGTGTGTGTGATGTACTCGTACCAGCAACTGAATTTTTCGATACAAGTATAGGTATACCGCTCTCAGAACTGCTCCAAGGATTGACATCTACGCAGCTGCTAGCATTTGAATGAGCTTCGTGCTTATTTAAACCACTGCTATCAGGCGTTGCATCATCTACGTCTATTCAGTAATAGCCACTTTCGCCCGCTTGCTTGGTAGCTCTGCATTTTGAAATTCAAGTGAATGTACTTTGTGCAGATGACCACGAATATTAGATGTATTGCCTGATGTTTTTAGGTTCTTATTGCATAATTTACACACAGCCTCTTCAATTTTGAAAAATAGTTCCAAATTTTACTTTTCAATTTTATGGGAGCCATTGCTTCCTGTATAAAAGCAATCTAAAGATTAACAAATATGCGCATTTAACTTATGCACAGTTCATATTGTGACGAAATTGAGTGAAACTAAGTGATACTCACATCTCTAGTTTGATGCTAAGTAAATGAAGTCACAACAACAATAAAGCAGACAGTCACTTGTATCTACATAAACGAATCAATCATTATGTCTACACATATGTACATACACGCAGCTGAGAAGCAACGCACAACCACATGCATATATCTGAGATACTCCCGAAAGTATGCAATGAGAGAAGCTATAAAATAGTGCAATTGTAGTTACAGCTGAGAAATTTGATAGCTGATGGCCAACTAGTAGATTCTTTGCATTATTACATATTGGAGTTATATGGAAGCGCCTAGAAGATGCGAACGAGGAAATCAGAGAGTATTAAAGGCGATACCAGTAGAGGCGCTACAATCAGTTTCGATTAAGACGCTATCTAGCGAGCAATAGCAGTATTATTTTAAAAATAGTTGGAGTGTTATTGTGAAGTACTTTAATAAAGGCCATTTTGCATTATTACATATTGGAGTTATTTATTCAACAGTTTAGTGATTCGAACTTAGCAGAAGGTTGCAAATAAGAGGATTTGCAGTAAATTCGTGACAATTGGTGTCAGAAGAGGAATTGTTGAATAAATTCCAGAGGACAACAAGGACATGGCAAAGTTCAGTGAATTGAAGATCCAGCAACTGAAGAAGGAGTTGGACAGCCGTGGATTGAATACAACCGGCAATAAACTCGAACTTCAGGCACGACTACGAGAGGCAATGGAATTAGAGGGAATTAACGTGGAAGAGTATGTCTTTCATCTTGATGGCGAGGAGACAACAAAAATTGAAGAGAAAAACGAAACACCGCAGACAGTTACCAGCACAGACTTGAACATGATATTGGCTGCAATATCTGCACAAACATCGACAGTAACATCAATGTCGTCGCAAATGTCATCTCAACTGGAAGAACAGAAGACATATATGGCATCACAATTGGAATTACAGGAGGCACGCATTTCAGAAATGTCGACACAGATTACATCCAAGATGGAAACTCAACTGTAAGAACAGAAGACATATATGACATCTCAGTTGGCTGAACAGTTGAAAGCACAAGAGGCTGGCATATCCTCGCAGCTGGAGGCACAAGATACAAAAATTTTACAACTCGAGGACAAAATCGATGCCGAGATTGAAACATTGAGAGGTCGTATACAGGACCTGCAACTAAATCGCCCAGCTGCTTCAGCAAGCAATCCGAAGGTAAACACTCCATCTTTTGACGGCTATGTTCCTTTCCAGGTGTTTAAGATTCAGTTTAAGAAGACCGCAGCAGTGAACAACTGGAGTGCTGAAGATAAAATTGCTGCACTATTCGTGGCCTTGAAAGGATCTGCTGCTGAAATCCTACAGACTACGAAACATTGATGAGTGCTCTAGAGAGGCGATACGGAAGCGAACACAGGAAGCAGATACACCAAATAGAGTTGCAAAACCGTTACCAAAAAGCTAATGAGACTTTGCAAGAGTTTGTTTCGGATGTTGAAAGGTTCGCTCGTTTGGCAAATGCGGACGCACCCGTGGAATACACTGAGAGGGTAAAAATCCAGAGTTTTATAAATGGCATACGGGACGTCGAAACGAAGCGAGCCACATACGCAAGCCTAAAGCCAACATTTGCTGAAACGGTATCACATGCATTGACTCAGGAAACTGCCTCCCTATTGAGTAAACGAGCATATAAGGTTCATCGTGTGGAAGTAGAAGGACCAGAGTGGGTAGACACAATTTTGGAAGCATTGAAGGGTACGCAGCAGAAGAATAATGATGCAGTTAAGTGTGGAAAGCCAGGGCACATTGCGCGTTATTGCAACACCAACCCTAACAGTTCCAACAATGTGGGTGGTCGTAAACGCAGAGCTGAAGGAGATGAGCAAATCTCAAAATCCACTCAATCGTTAAACTAAAGAGAGTCAGCCGCAAGGAGCGACAGCTGGGCCCTCAATTGAATGCCCCATAATCTCTATCTCGCAAATTGGAAGAAGGTCAAGCAATCTTCCTGTCGGAGGACATGCGGATGGAAAGGAACGTTTACTGACTGTAGATACGCGTGCATCCCATTCCATCATTCGATCAGATTTAGTCAATAATAAGATAAGACCATTGATTGGAGCAAGCTAACGTACAGCCACGGGAGAGGACACCCAAGTAATTGGAGAAGTAGCATGTGAAGTAGCAATTGGGAAAGGCACGGTACTACACAATTTTATAGTGGCAGAAATTGTTGATGAAATCATAATTGGAGTGGACTTCTTAATCGACCAAGGCATCAAGATTGATATGCAAAGCAAGACGATGCCATATAAGAACATGGATGTGCCGCTTAATTTCGGCTACGAGAGAGGATACAGCAGTAAACGAGTTCTGGTGGAAGAGAGTCAGCAAATACCACCAAAATCCAAAGCAGTCATCTGGGCAAAGGTTGATGGAGATTGTGGGACAAACAAATTTTGGGTTGTCGAAGCAGCAAACAAATCAGCACCGAACATACTTGTAGGAAAAACCCTGGCTATGACAAAACAAGATGGACGTATTCCGGTAAGAGTACTCAATGAGTTCAAGTCACTACTCAAACTGACCAAAGGAGCTATTTTGGGAAGATTGTAAGAGGGTGAAGTAGTTATTAACTGAGAACAGCTCCAGGAACACGTTTCATCTATTAATACTGATCTTTCAAATGAAATCACGGCATGGACGGAGGGGCTAGACGAAGATTATCAGAGTAAGGCAAAGCAACTGCTCCTAAAATACGCAAACATATTTGACCAGGATGGTTCCAAACCAGGCCGCACCAATGTTGTGAAACATCAAATTGACACTGGAGACGCGAGGCCGATACGTCAAGCTCCTCGTAGTGTTCCACTGGCAAAACGGGAAGTTGTGAGTCAAATCGTACAAGAAATGAACGACAGCGGCGTCATCGAACCATCAGCTAGTCCATGGAGCTCACCTGTGGTACTTGTGAAGAAGAAGGATCGAAAAATAAGGTTTTGCGTGGACTACCGCGTCACGAAAAAGGATAGCTACCCATTGCCAAGAATTGACGACACTCTGAACTCGCTCTCTGGTACGAAATGATTTTCCACACTGGACTTGAAAAGTGGCTACTGGCAAGTGGAGGTGAAGGAGGAAGACAAAGAAAAACAGCCTTCAGCGTAGGAGATGGTCTTTGGCAATTTACAGTAATGCCTTTTGGACTTTGTAATGCACCAGCTACTTGAGAGACTCATGGATCAGGTATTGAAAGGACTGCACTGGAAAACATGCTTGGTATACCTGGACGACATCATCATATTGGGCAAGAACTTCGATGAACATCTTAAAAACTTGAACGAAGTTTTCCAGAGAATAGCTGGTGCTGGTCTGAAACTAAATCCCAAAAAGTGTGCGCTGTTTAAAAAGGAAGTAAATAATTTGGATCACAGGGTAACGACAGAAGGTATCCGTACAGCAAATGAAAAGATAGAGGCAGTAAAGGATTGGCCAAGACCACAGAACTTGCATGAATTAAGAAGTTTTCTTGGGCTGTGCACATATTACCGGCGATTTGTACCAAACTTTTCGAGCGTAGCCCATAACCTCCATGAGCTTACAAGAAAAAATATACCTTTTGAATGGAAGAAAGAGCAAGAAGTGGCTTTCCAAACATTGAAAGAGCGTTTGTGCACTGACCCAATGTTGGCATATCCGATTCCAGGAACAACCTTTATTCTAGATACAGATGCGAGTGGATATGCTATAGGAGGCGTTTTATCACAACTGGTCGATGGACAGGAGAAGGTAGTTGCATACTACAGCCGTACGATTGGAAAACCAGAGAGGAACTATTGCGTTACACGGAGAGAGCTGTTGGCATTGGTAGAGTGCATTAAACATTTTCACAAATATCTCTACGGCCAGCGATTCCGCGTCAGGACAGATCACGCAGCGTTGAAATGGCTTCTGCAGTTCCGTAATCCAGAAGGACAATTGGCACGGTGGATCGAGCGGCTACAAAGCTATGACTTTTCCATTGAGCATCGGAAAGGTAGTACCCATTGGAATGCCGATGCAATGTCACGAAGACCATGTAGTTTGGAATGCAAGCACTGTTCAAAGCCCGAGGCTAAAAAAGAAGACATTATAGATGTCCGGCTAATAACTATGTGCGGATGAATGGGACAAGGAACAGCTAAGGAGTGTCAGCTAGAAGATACAGATCTGTCACATGTTATGCAAGGGCTCGAACGAAACGGAAAACCAAATAGAGAGGAGATGTCAGCAGTGAGTCCCATTGCGAAGTCATATTGGGCACAGTGGGACAGTTTAAAATTGATATCCAGTTGCTTGCATCGAGTATGGGAGAGTGAGGATGGTCAATGCAAGAAGAAACTGATAGTTGTTCCCAGAAAGAGGATTCCTGACGTGATCAGCGAGCTGCAGAATGGTCCAAGCGGAGGTCATCTTGGAATCACGAAGACGCTCGAGAAGATTAAACAGAGATTCTATTGGGTTGGTTGCCGTCAGTCGGTCACTGAGTGGATTGCGAACTGCGAGGTTTGCAGCAGAGCGAAAAGGCCCAACCCGAAGTCATGGCCAGATGAAGCAATATAACTCAGGTGCGCCATTTGAAAGGATCGCTATGGATGTCGCAGGTCCATTTCCTACTAGCAGCTGCGGAAACCAATATGTACTGGTAGTTATGGATTATTTCAGCAAATGGCCAGAGGTGGGCCCAATCCCAAATCAAGAAGCGGAAACAGTAGCAGAAGTGTTTACAAACAATTGGGTTGCAAGGTATGGTGTACCAATGGAGTTACATTCTGACCAAGGCAGGAATTTCGAATCAGCTATGTTCCGGGAAATGTGTAAATCATTGGAAATTCGAAAAACACGGACAACTGCATTGCATCCTCAGTCCGATGGTATGGTGGAACGATTCAATAGAACATTGGAGGAGCATTTAAGGAAAGTTGTAGACAAGTACCATAAGGAGTGGGATACACATATATCATTATTCTTGATGGCTTACCGATTGGCAGTGCATGAGACAACGGGCCGAACCCCCGCGAAGGTAATTTTTGGCAATGACCTTCGACTGCCAGCTGATTTGAAGTTTGGGGTAGATGCCGATGCGGAGACAAATGTCAAGAAATCCGCTAGCGTCTTGGAAGAAGAGCTAAGAGAGATACACGATCTTGTAAGGCAACGATCAAAGATTATGAGTGACAAGATAAAAGCGAGGTACGATAAAGCAATTAATTCGGAAGGGTTTCAGGAAGGAGATTTGGTGCTGTTATACAACCCACAACGAAAAAAAGGTTTGTCCCCGAAATTGCAGTGTAATGGGGAAGGCCCATACACAGTTGTAAAACGGATCAACGATATAGTGTACCGCATACAAACCATTGGCAAACCACGAACCAAAATGAAAGTGGTTCATTTGGAAAGGCTGGCTGCGTTTAGACCGAAAGATTTGTCTGATCTGGACGATCAGACTTAGGTGGAGGGCAGTGTGACGAATATGAGTGACACTAAGTGATACTCACATCTCTGGTTTGATGCTAAGTAAATGAAGTCACACCAACAATAAGGCAGACAGTCACTTGTATCTACATAAACGAATCAATCATTATGTCTACACATATGTACATACACGCAGCTGAGAAGCAACGCACAACCACATGCATATATCTGAGATACTCCCGAAAGTATGCAATGAGGGAAGCTATAATATCGTGCAATTGTAGTTACAGCTGAGAAATTTGATAGCTGATTGCCAACTAGTAGATTCTGGAAATGGAAGCGCCTAGAAGATGCGACCGAGGAAATCAGAGAGTATAAAAGGCGATACCAGTAGAGGCGCTGCAATCAGTTTCGATTAAGACGCTATCTAGCGAGCAATAGCAGTATTATTTTAAAAATAGTTGGAGTGTTAATGCGAAGTACTTTAATAAAGGCCATTTTGCATTATTACATATTGGAGTTATTTATTCAACAGTTTAGTAATTCGAACTAAGCAGAAGGTTGCAAATAAGAGGATTTGCAGTAAATTCGTTACAATATATAACTTACCAACAACGCAATGAATACGAAAGAACCCAGGTGCTACCAACAGAAAATTATGTAGTTCCGCAAAGTAAAGCTGCAGACATTGGTGCTTTATCGGTAACCGTATCGGTAACCTTATAACAGCTGATTCGACCAACTTTATGGGAATCAATGCAATCGATTATTGGTTCCGCTAAGGTCTTAACCGTATCGCCAACCAATTGGTTTTTGATTTACCGTCGTAACGATAAACAGCTGATTACGTTAGGGATACGACTACAGCGATACGACATACGGCACCAATGACTCCCGCTTAAAGCTAACTAATGATGTAAACCCATATTTCCAAAGCGCGTTTGGTAATTCTTTACGACAGCATGACACTGCGTCAGAAAATATCGAGAGAGGTGTCATACGACGCGTATAAATCTCGAGAACAATAATCCGAAGGCGGAAAAGAAAAAGTGTATCCCTGTTCGGAGATATTTGCAGTTAAAGTTGGCGATTTTCATGTGGTTCGGATTATTGTTCTCGAGATTAATACACGTTTCCATAACGTCTCTCGACAGCGGCCATCAATGCTTCATAGCTGTTCCGTTCGTACTCTGGAATAGTCTGTAAGATTTCGGCAGCTGGTTCTTTCAATGCTACGAGGAGTGCAGGAACTTTATCTTCAGCATTCCAGTTGTTCACTGTTGCGGTCCTCTCAAACTGTAGCTTAAAGACCTGGAAAGGAACAGACCCGTCAAAGGATGGTATTTTTACCTTTGGATTACTCGCTGAAACAGCTGGGCGATTTAATTATAACTGCTCCATACGACCCTTCAAATCATCGACTTCTTCCTGAAATTGAGCGAGTTTTGCATCCTGCGCCTCCAGCTTTGATGTTACCCTTGCTTCCTGCGCTTCTAACTGTGAAGACATTTGTGCCACCTGCAATGATAAGCGCTCCTCTTGTTCTTCCATCTTGGATGTTATGCGTGTCGCCTGCGATTCCAGTTGGGATGCCATATTGGATGTAATCTGTGTCGAAATTTCTGGCATATGCGTTTCCCTACAAGAATACTGACTATCATATGACTATCATCTGATTGTCAGCAACGTCAACCTAACGATCAGCGCCTCATACAAACTTTACATCACAAACTTAAGGGGACTTGCGCAAATGTGATGTAAACAACTGTGTACGTGTGAGTTTTTGTCTCCTTCTTATACACCAACATCGCCTACTGATTAAGTATATAGCCGTACTGCTCACTCTCATTCCTTTTCCTGGATCAGTGCTGACACTATCAAAAAGTGTCATAAATGATAGTTTACTGTAGATATCAGGTTTGACTGTTATACTATCATAAATGACAATTGTTATATTCCGCCAAAAATGAAACAATGCTTTTTGCTTTTTATTTACTTTATTTCATTACGTTTTTAATTTTGTACGTGATAAAAGCATACGCGTTTCTTATTTGTTTAAAATAAATAGTTTTATAAGAATTCGACTTCAGAATGTTCAATTTAAGTTCAGAAAATAACAAAACAACAGAAGAGCGCTTTCCTCATGCGGAAACACATTTAAAAATGAATCACCACTAACCACTATTAAGCTGGAGACATTGGTGCTTTATCGGTAACCGTATCGGTAACCTTTTAACAGCTGATTCGACCAACCTTATGAGAATCAATATAATCGATTATTGGTGCCGCTAAAGTCGTAACCGTATCGTAGCCAACCAATTGGGTTTTGGTTTACCGTCGTAACGATAAACAGCTGATTACGTTAGGGATACAGATACAGCGATACGACATACGGCACCAATGACTCCAGCTTTACTTTTCGCGTATCAATTTTTTGAGTGCGCCCCATACATTCCGACAGCTTTTGGTATTTTTATACTCAGTTGAGCAGAGCTCACAGAGTATATTAAGTTTGATTGGATAACGGTTGGTTGTACATATATAAAGGAATCGAGATAGATATAGACTTCCATATATCAAAATAATCAGGATCGAAAAAAAATTTGATTGAGCCATGTCCGTCCGTCCGTCCGTCCGTTAACACGATAACTTGAGTAAATTTTGAGCTATCTTGATGAAATTTGGTATGTAGATTCCTGGGCACTCATCTCAGATCGCTATTTAAAATGAACGATATCGGACTATAACCACGCCCACTTTTTCGATATCGAAAATTTCGAAAAACCGAAAAAATGCGATAATTCATTGCCAAAGGCAATTAAAGCCATGAAACTTGGCAGATGGGTTGACGTTATGACGCAGAATAGAAAATTAGTAAGATTTTGGACAATGGGCGTGGCACCGCCCACTTTTACAAGAAGGTAATTTAAAAGTTTTGCAAGCTGTAATTTGGCAGTCGTTGAAGATATCATGATGAAATTTGGCAGGAACGCTGCTACTATTACTATATATGTGCTAAATAAAAATTAGCAAAATTGGATGAAGAACACGCCCACTTTTTAAAAAAAAAAATTTTTTAATTCAAATTTTAACAAAAAATTTAATATCTTTACTGTATATAAGTAAATTAAGTCAAAATTCAACTCCTGTAATGATATGATGCAACAAAATACAAAAATAAAAGAAAATTTCAAAATGGGCGTGGCTCCGCCCATTTTCATTTAGTTTGTCTAGAATACTTTTAATGCCATAAGTCGAACAAAAATTTACCAATCCTTCTCAAATTTGGTAGGTACATAGATTCTATGACGGTAACTGTTCTCTGTGAAAATGGCCGAAATCGGTGGAAGCCACGCCCAGTTTTTATACACAGTCCACCGTCTGTCCTTCCGCTCGGCTGTTAACACAATAACTTGAGCAAAAACCGATATATCTTTACTAAACCTATCCCACCTACTTATCTGAACTCACTTTATCTCGGTATAAAAAATAGCCGAAATCCGACCATAACCACGCCCACTTTATCGATATCGAAAATTACGAAAAATGAAAAAAATGCCATAATTCTATACCAAATACGAAAAAAGGGATGAAACATGGTAACTGGATTGGTTTATTGACGCAAAATATAACTTTGGAAAAAATTTTGTAAAATGGGTGTGACACCTACCATATTAAGTAGAAGAAAATGAAAAAGTTCTACAAGGCAAAATCAACAGCCCTTGGAATCTTGGCAGGAATACTGTTAGTGGTATTGCATATATAAATAAATTAGCAGTACCCGACAGATGATTTTCTGGATCACCTGGTCCACATTTTGGTCGATATCGCTAGAACACCTTCACATATACATCTAAGGGCCACTCGCTTTTAAAACCCTCATTAATACCTTTAATTTGATATCCATATCGTACAAACACATTCTAGAGTCACCCCTGGCTCACCCTAATGGCGATATCTCGAAAAGGCGTCCACCTATAGACCTAATGCCCACTCCCTCTTAAAATGCTCAGTAACACCTTTCGTTTGATACCCATATCGTACAAACATTCTAGAGTCACCTCTGGCCCACCCTAATGGCGATATCTCGAAAAGGCGTCCACCTATAGACCTAATGTCCACTCCCTCTTAAAATGCTCAGTAACACCTTTCGTTTGATACCCATATCGTACAAACATTCTAGAGTCACCCCTGGCCCACCCTATTGGCGATGTCTCGAAAAGGCCACCTATAGACCTAATGCCCACTCCCTCTTAAAATGCTCAGTAACACATTTCGTTTGATACCCATATCGTACAAACATTCTAGAGTCCCCCTGGCCCACCTTTATGGCGATATCTCGAAATGCCCACTCCCTCTTAAAATGCTCAGTAACACCTTTCGTTTGATACCCATATCGTACAAACATTCTAGAGTCACCCTTGGTCCACCTTTATGGCGATATCTCGAAAAGGCGTCCACATATAGAACTAAGGATTACTCCCTTTTAAAATACTCATTACCACCTTTCATTTGATACCCATATCGTACAAACACATTCTAGAGTCACCCCTGGCCCACCCTAATGGCGATATCTCGAAAAGGCGTCCACCTATAGACCTAATGCCCACTTCCTCTTAAAATGCTCAGTAACACCTTTCGTTTGATACCCATATCGCACAAACATTATAGAGTCACCCCTGGCCCACACTAATGGCGATATCTCGAAAAGACGTCCACCTATAGACCTAATGCCCACTCCCTCTTAAAATGCTCAGTAACACCTTTCGTTTGATACCCATATATTACAAACACATTCTAGAGTCACCCCTGGCCCACCCTAATGACGATATCTCGAAAAGGCGTCCACTTATAGACCTAATGCCCACTTCCTCTTAAAATGCTCAGTAACACCTTTCGTTTGATACCCATATCGTACAAACATTCTAGAGTCACCCTTGGTCCACCTTTATGGCGATATATCGAAAAGGCGTCCACCTATAGAACTAAGGATTACTCCCTTTTAAGATACTCATTACCATCTTTCATTTGATACCCATATCATACAAACACATTCTAGAGTCACGCCTGGCCCACCCTAATGGCGACATTTCGAAAAGGCGTCCACCTATAGACCTATTGCCCACTCCCTCTTAAAATGCTCAGTAACACTTTTCGTTTTATACCCATATCGTACAAACATTCTAGAGTCACCCCTGGCCCACCCTAATGGCAATATCTCGAAAAGGCGTCCACCTATAGACCTAATGCCCACTCCCTCTTAAAATGCTCAGTAACACCTTTCATTTGATTCCCATATCGTACAAACACATTCTAGAGACACCCCTGGTCCACCTTTATGGCGATATCTCGAAACGGCGGCCACCTATGGACTAAGGATCACTCCTTTTCAAAATACTCATTAACAGCTTTCCTTTGATACCCATATCGTACAAACATATTCTAGAGTCACCCCTGGTCCACCTTTATGGCGATTTCTCGAAAAGGCGTTCACCTATAGAACTAAAGCCCATTCCCTTTTAAAATACTCATTACCACCTTTCATTTGATACCCATATCGTACAAACACATTCTAGAGTCACCCCTGGTCCACCTTAATGGCGATATCTCGAAAGGGCGTCCACTGATAGACCTAAGGCCCACTCCCTCTTAAAATGCTCAGTAACACCTTTCATTTGATACCCATATCGTACAAACAAATTCTAGAGTCAGCCCTGGTCCACCTTTATGGCGATATTCCTAAATGGCGTCCATCCATAGAACTATGGCCTACTCTCTCTTAAAATACTCTTTAATACCTTCCATTTGATACACATGTCATACAACCACATTCCAAGGTTACCCTAGGTTCATTTTCCTACATGGTGATTTTCCTTATTTTGTCTCCATAGCTCTCAACTGAGTATGTAATGTTCGGTTACACCCGAACTTAGCCTTCCTTACTTGTTTAATATTATTTTCGATGGAGCTTTGAAATGCTCTCTTTTTCATTTACTTTTTATATGGTTTTCGTCGGTTGAAAATGGCGGAATTTAAAAAATAACAAAACAACCGTGATAATCATTTGATTGTCATATGACAGTCAGTATTGACAACATGATTAAATCGGATAAACTGTTCACATTATAGAAATACAACTTTGCTTGATGCAGCTCAGCCTCCTCGTAATTCAATTTTATTCATCTTTCACAAATAAAATTTTCCAAGACATTCAACATCTTTGATAGCACCACAGACACAGTCGGCTGGGCAAGTCCCAGTGCATTTTCGTTTCCAACGCTCGGTTGGCAGGATCCCTGAGCGCAAAATCGGAGAACTGTTGCCAAAATTAAAAAATATTAGGAATAGACTCGGCTCTTGTGCATTCCTGCAGCAGTTCATCTGTACTGGACAACAAGTCCATGAACGCTTCTTTGGATAGTCTGAAATTTTGAATAAATCTATAAGCAAATCTTATAATTTCAACAATTTAACAACTTATTTAGAAAGCTACACTTACGTGGTGGAATTCACTTCCAAAGGATTTGAAGCATCTTACCCGTCTCCTACTTCTGGCTAGCTCCAGTAAGCTTTCCTCTTCATCTGACGAATCACCAAACCACAATTCCGTTGTAGTCATACTTTTATTTTTAATATTTGCATTTAATAACTAGTTCTGCTTTTGTTTATTTATTCTATTTTATTTGACAGAGTATTGGAAATGTGCTATTGTGAACTTTTGAATTTATCGAAATTCACAATAATGCTTGCCTTCATCGAACGCGCGTCGTAATACCGAATGAAAATTCGTTCGATCAGCTCTTTCGACCACAGTCGAAGATCGAATTTGTCTCATAATAGGGGCCTTAGATGTTATTTCTGACGACATTTCTGCAATATGTGCCTCCTGTGCTTCCATCTTGGATGTTATCTGTGTCGACATCTCTGCCATACGCGTGTCTTGTACTTTAATCTTCGATGTTATGCGTGTCTCCTGCGATTCCAATTGTAATGACATGTTAGTAGATATCTGTGATGACATTTCGGACATTTGTGCCGATATTGCAACCAATATCATGTTCAGGTCTGTGTTCGCCATTGTCTGCGGTGTTTCATTTTTCTCTTCAATTTTTGTTGTTGTCTCGTCCCCATCAGGAGAAAAGACATACTCGTCCACATAAATTCCTTCTGCTTCCATTGCCTCTCGTAGCCGTGCCTGAAGTTCAAGTTTAACGCCGCTTGTATTCAATCCACGGCTCTCCAACTCCTTCTTTAGTTGCTGGATCTTCAATTCACTGAACTTTGCCATGTCCTTGTTGTCCTCTGGAATTTATTCAACAATCCCACTTCTGACACCAATTGTAACGAATTTACTTGCAAATCCTCTTATTTGCCCTTCTGCTAAGCTCGAATCACTAAACTGTTGAATAAATAACTCCAATATTGAATAATGGAAAAATGGCCTTTATTAAAGTACTTCACAATAACACTTATACTTTGCAACTAGCTGGCTTAATAACCAAAATGATTGATAGCTCAAATGAAAACTCTTGCAAACTAATACTACTATGGCTCGCTAGATAGCGTCTTAATCGAAACTGCTTGATAGATCAAATCAAACTGAATTTCAGCGCCTCTACATTTGCTGCCTTTTATACTCTCTGATTTCAACGTTCGCATCTTCTAGGCGCTTCCAGAATCTACGGGTTGCCATCAGCCCTCAAACTTCTCAGCTGTAACTACAATTGCACGATTTTATAGCTTCTCTCATTGCATACTTTCAGGAGTATCTCAGATATATGCATGTGTTTGTGCATTGACTCTCCGCTGCTCGTATAGGTACATGGTACATATGTGTAGACACAATTATTGTTTCGTTTATGTAGATTCATAATGATTGAATTATTGATGTGAATTCACGTCACTGCTTAGCATCGGCCTAGAGATAGCAGCACCCCTTAGATATTCGTAACAATAGGCGCGTTCTATTCTAAGCGAGCACGAAAAGAACACTCGCTTATTCATCGAATTACATTCAAAGCAATAACACTAACACCCCTATTATGAACTCGTACGATACACGATAAACGATTGCAATCTGTTTTACCGTATTATGAAATAAATTCTAGCGTGTGAAACTCGATCGTTAGCGTTTATCGTTTATCGTGGTATTGCCATACGCTAACTATCGCATACGCTGTTCAATTTTCTACGCTAGCTATCGCTGATAAATTTTTCCACGATACGTTGGGAACTATTTAAATAAAAGTAAATATACAATTATTACATAATCCAACTACAGCCTCATTCCCAACACTCTGTTGCAACACCCTGGGCAAGAAGCCTTAAAGTGGCACAAACCTTCAAAATATTTGGGATGGATGGCCTATTTTTACGGGCGCGCAAACTGCAAGACATACTCTGACATCAATTTTGTTTATTAAACTTTTTTTACTTTTAGTATGTCAAGTACTTACAGTGTAGAGTTCATTTCAAGAAGATTGGATTGATCTCTCAATTTTCTTCTTTCTGTGGAATTTATGCAAGTTCCGGCAATTTGTTCATTTGAGTTTATATAAAAGGTAACAGAGGTTGCATAAAACATTTTATTATAACAGCTTTTAAAAACTTTTGCCACTTTTACGTACAAGACACATGAATTGTTAGTAGTTACGTTTTGTTTTGCTATCTGTTTCGTATAGATAACTCTGCTGTCATTCACAATAGCACATCTATCGGGCGTGTGGAAATCTGTTATGGTAACGCATCTACGATGGAATCAGTAAGGAAGGCGGTCGGCATGATGTGTTGGTGCACAGTGGCTAGTCATTGTCGGCTGGGGCGGGTCCTTGCCAACCTTACTGTTCCTGCGCCATAAACAGAAAAAGGTCATATCATGCCTATCAAAGCTGAAAGCTGTCAAATTCAAAACAAACTGACAGAAGCGCAGAGACCGACTCAAAACGCTTATAATTCAAACTAAAACAACATCCGGCTGAACCGGATGTCACGGACAGACCGTTGACATTCAAAATCTAAATTCAAAAAAATTCAAAAATTTAAAATTCAAAAAAATTAACCGCAAAAAGAAATCGACGCAAAAAAAAATTACCGAACCGGAGATGACCGGTTACTAACTGTTAAAATCAAACTCGGAAAAAAAACAGGCTGAAAAATAAAAATACAAATAAAAGGGCCGAATATACATAGGGGCGCCGCGGGTGGTGTTGCGACGCCCGGTGCTTTATCCCACCCTCAAATAACCATGGCCACCGACGCACCTAAAATTTCGGTGGCCCCTTACCTGTATACCTTAGGTGCCCTCTAAAAGAAAGGAGACCTCAGCATTCCCATTTACAATTTAGATTTATTGACAATTCATACTAATTAATAACTTATGCATTAAATTTTTAGGATTCTATCGAGATTTTCTAATTTTCACTTGTGATGCTAGAGTTTACGTTTATTCCGAATTACATTTACATCGCATACAATTATTCGGATTCAACTCCTTATATGTCTTACAGCCTAATGGTTTCGTATATAGTGTAGAAAATATTTTGAATGTACTAAATATCTTTTGGTTTTTAATTACTAGTGCAATTACATTAAATTCATTTTTATGTATTTCATTTAATTTGGGGAATTCTTCCTCTTCTTCTTTTTTTGTGCAAGGGTTCATTCGCGACGTTATTTGAAAATACAAAAAAAAACGTCTGAAACGAGTTTATTGTTCCAGGTTCAAAAGGACATCACTCCCCAACCCTTGTTGCATCTAGGTTATAACTCTCGCAGAAAGGCCTATGTCGCTAATGTGTAATGCATTACCCATTTACATGGCTTTCGCAGGTAAGTATATAAAAAAAAATTTATGGTTCCGAGTGACACATTCAAATATGTAAGGTACTATATATACTAGTGACACTATTCTGTAACTCGACTGGAATAAAATTATTTGCAGAACTCAAACTTTCATAATTTTGGTTTTCTATTTCTTGACTGTATTGACCTTTCACAAGCTTTACAGAACAATGGTTCTTATTCGCAAGATTACAGAACGGGTTTTACATTGCACTTATCCGACGGGTCAACAGAGTTAAGAGCACCAAAGTGTCCGAATTCATATACCGTACGTTCGAATCGAGTTACAGAAAGGGGTCTTTAGGTTCATTAAGCGTGCTTGGAATGAATTACAAAAATTTGAAACGATAATCTGTAAGTGACGAATTTTATCACTTCATATAGATACATAATACAATTTCACCGAGTTGGAACGGACTCACCCAGTTTCAAACGTTGTTGTTGTAGTTGGTGTTGGTACTGTTGGTCATTGCCGGTAAGTTGTCACAGCTGGGTGGTAGTAGCAGGCCTATATGCGGCGGCCCTGCTATTGTTGTTACTAAAATCGGTGGTGGTTACGCTCGTTGTTGGCGCAATTGATTTGTTAGCGCGCGGTATTGCACGCAATAATGGTGGCAGCCCTTAGGCCTGACGATGCTGTTGGCTCCGCGAACGTCCAGATGTGAGGAATGTGGATTTTGAGGTGCTATCAATTGTTGATGTTGCTGTTCGAAAGACTGCACACGCTGTTATTGTCGATATGTCACTCTAGGAGTGGTACGTCTGGCGTCTTGGCATATGACGGTGCCGGGGTCACTGGATATGGTTGGTGCTATTGTAGTTGGTGTGGATGGAAATGACACCGCTAAGCCAACACCACTATTGCTAAGTTGAGGAACCGTGTATATTACGTGGCAATCGTTGGGAATATTCCAACATTCCCGTGCTCCTCGCATACGCGGAGAAGGCAACGCCGATGCCTTCCAATTACTATTTATTAGTATTCACGATGTTTGGGAATTTAGCACGTCCTGAGAGTAGGTTAAAACAATTTCAACGTGGCCACCGGCTAGCTTACTTCGTTTTTAATTGAATTCACTCATTTCGGAGACAATTTTCGGGTTAAAATGTTAAAATGTAAACTTCCCGTATGTAGCTCCTTAGCCTTTCAAAATTTGGCTATGTATATAAGCACGGCTTTGAGGAATTCCGAAAATACGATGAACATATGTAGAGGAGTGTTTTACGATTGCTATAAACCGCCCAAATTTTGATGGTGAACTATCTGTATTTGAGAACGCGCTCGTCAGTTCCACCAACTATATGTGGATGCACTTAAGTATCCTGTAATTTTCACTTGGCCACTTTTTGGTCACGAGGGTTGTGTGCTCTACCGCTTCAGACCGCCAGCAAAAAGGAAAGGTCTTTTTCCTTTCTCGGAAACTCGTGGTCGCTTTTTTTTTTCTTTTTCTCCCGTCTTCTAGTGATGGCCGGTCTGTCTGTTCCCTTCTTTTCGATATTTTTCTTTTTATCGCCACTTTCACCACATCGCTAGGTGTGTTCGCGTGAACACGCTCCCAAGTGGGTCGTAGCCGTAGACCGTAGCAGCAGACCGTAACAAACCTGCTTCGCTTTGAAGACCTGACGATGAAGCGAACAGGGAACCGGATCATCTGTGGGAAGCTATTGCCAGGGATCTCCGATGACAAGCAACGTGGGGCACGACTCACCCCTGAGATAAGAGTCTCAAAGTCCTACTACGAAGCTAGCCGGGCAACATGGGTTCATCAAAAAAAAATTAAGTCAAGTTGGGAATAATTTCTGTTTCCTAGTTATAAGGGCTTTGCGGCAATTAGACATTTGTTATGGAGAACTCGTCAAAACTCCGAAAGGTTTTAGTGGTTATCGCCCCCACAAAAGGCAAGACAAAAAAAAAATAGTATAGACATTTTGATATGGAGAACTCGTCCAAACTCCGAAAGGCTAGTGGTTATCGCCCCCACAGAAGGCCAAAACAAAAAAAAAAGGTGTAGACATTTTGATATGGAGAACTCGTCCAAACTCCGAAAGGCTAGTGGTTATCGCCCCCACAGAAGGCCAAAAAAAAATATTTGGGTAGTCAATGGGAACACTGACATCCCATTCCCCGAAGGCACTCGGGCTCCAAAAAAAAATGAAAAAAAAAACACAAACTCATTCATTCTTGTCCCTAGTGCTCCCAACCGCAACGCATAAGGGGGTCTTAAGGACCTGCCTCTGGGACTGGTTGGGGCCACTAGGGTCAATGTCCTACACACGCAGGTTAGTCCCAACACACCCAGCCGCAACGCAGAGGCGGTCTCTGGGGACGCGCTAGTGGGACTGGCTGGGGGTGCTGAGGCCTCCCGTCCATTCACCCTGGACACCCCTCCTGCCTCCGCCGCTATGGGTGGAGCGGCTTCAAGGGCCACTCCCCAGACTGGTGGGACAGGGAAGGGTGTCACTTTGAATCCCAGCTCAACCCGTCACAATCCAGGTGGTATTCTATGGTACCACCTGAGACGTGGGATGAGCTGGGGTCCTCATAATACACACACCCACTCTCACACCGGACAACACAAATTCGGCATAAAAAAAAATAAAAAAAACTATTTACTTTAAAAAAAAATTAAAAAACCCAGTTAGCGGACAAACATTTTTCCAATGCCGACTAACGGACAACATTCCGGGAAAATAAAAAAAAAACCCCAAAATCTACAAAAAAAACTTAAGTGCGTGCAGCACTGCCTCATCGGGTGAATACAAAAATCCGGAGGACACGACGTTAAGTCCGTGGCTCCTTCGGCCACTGCCCCCGATGACCAGCCCGGACAACCTGATCTGTCCAACCATCCCACCGCAACGTAGGTGGCAGCTGCTGTGGCTGCTCACTCGGACTGGTGGGATGGTCAACTTCACAGGTTGACCCGACTGACCCCCGCGGCCAGCGCCTCAGGCGCCCCGTTGGGCGCCATCTGTTATGGTAACGCATCTACGATGGAATCAGTAAGGAAGGCGGTCGGCATGATGTAGTGGTGCACAGTGGCTAGTCATTGTCGGCTGGGGCGGTCCTTGCCAACCTTACTGTTCCTGCGCCATAAACAGAAAAAGGTCATATCATGCCTATCAAAGCTGAAAGCTGTCAAATTCAAAACAAACTGACAGAAGCGCAGAGACCGACTCAAAACGCTTATAATTCAAACTAAAACAACATCCGGCTGAACCGGATGTCACGGACAGACCGTTGACATTCAAAATCTAAATTCAAAAAAATTCAAAAATTTAAAATTCAAAAAAATTAACCGCAAAAAGAAATCGACGCAAAAAAAAAATTACCGAACCGGAGATGACCGGTTACTAACTGTTAAAATCAAACTCGGAAAAAAAACAGGCTGAAAAATAAAAATACAAATAAAAGGGCCGAATATACATAGGGGCGCCGCGGGTGGTGTTGCGACGCCCGGTGCTTTATCCCACCCTCAAATAACCATGGCCACCGACGCACCTAAAATTTCGGTGGCCCCTTACCTGTATACCTTAGGTGCCCTCTAAAAGAAAGGAGACCTCAGCATTCCCATTTACAATTTAGATTTATTGACAATTCATACTAATTAATAACTTATGCATTAAATTTTTAGGATTCTATCGAGATTTTCTAATTTTCACTTGTGATGCTAGAGTTTACGTTTATTCCGAATTACATTTACATCGCATACAATTATTCGGATTCAACTCCTTATATGTCTTACAGCCTAATGGTTTCGTATATAGTGTAGAAAATATTTTGAATGTACTAAATATCTTTTGGTTTTTAATTACTAGTGCAATTACATTAAATTCATTTTTATGTATTTCATTTAATTTGGGGAATTCTTCCTCTTCTTCTTTTTTTGTGCAAGGGTTCATTCGCGACGTTATTTGAAAATACAAAAAAAAACGTCTGAAACGAGTTTATTGTTCCAGGTTCAAAAGGACATCACTCCCCAACCCTTGTTGCATCTAGGTTATAACTCTCGCAGAAAGGCCTATGTCGCTAATGTGTAATGCATTACCCATTTACATGGCTTTCGCAGGTAAGTATATAAAAAAAAATTTATGGTTCCGAGTGACACATTCAAATATGTAAGGTACTATATATACTAGTGACACTATTCTGTAACTCGACTGGAATAAAATTATTTGCAGAACTCAAACTTTCATAATTTTGGTTTTCTATTTCTTGACTGTATTGACCTTTCACAAGCTTTACAGAACAATGGTTCTTATTCGCAAGATTACAGAACGGGTTTTACATTGCACTTATCCGACGGGTCAACAGAGTTAAGAGCACCAAAGTGTCCGAATTCATATACCGTACGTTCGAATCGAGTTACAGAAAGGGGTCTTTAGGTTCATTAAGCGTGCTTGGAATGAATTACAAAAATTTGAAACGATAATCTGTAAGTGACGAATTTTATCACTTCATATAGATACATAATACAATTTCACCGAGTTGGAACGGACTCACCCAGTTTCAAACGTTGTTGTTGTAGTTGGTGTTGGTACTGTTGGTCATTGCCGGTAAGTTGTCACAGCTGGGTGGTAGTAGCAGGCCTATATGCGGCGGCCCTGCTATTGTTGTTACTAAAATCGGTGGTGGTTACGCTCGTTGTTGGCGCAATTGATTTGTTAGCGCGCGGTATTGCACGCAATAATGGTGGCAGCCCTTAGGCCTGACGATGCTGTTGGCTCCGCGAACGTCCAGATGTGAGGAATGTGGATTTTGAGGTGCTATCAATTGTTGATGTTGCTGTTCGAAAGACTGCACACGCTGTTATTGTCGATATGTCACTCTAGGAGTGGTACGTCTGGCGTCTTGGCATATGACGGTGCCGGGGTCACTGGATATGGTTGGTGCTATTGTAGTTGGTGTGGATGGAAATGACACCGCTAAGCCAACACCACTATTGCTAAGTTGAGGAACCGTGTATATTACGTGGCAATCGTTGGGAATATTCCAACATTCCCGTGCTCCTCGCATACGCGGAGAAGGCAACGCCGATGCCTTCCAATTACTATTTATTAGTATTCACGATGTTTGGGAATTTAGCACGTCCTGAGAGTAGGTTAAAACAATTTCAACGTGGCCACCGGCTAGCTTACTTCGTTTTTAATTGAATTCACTCATTTCGGAGACAATTTTCGGGTTAAAATGTTAAAATGTAAACTTCCCGTATGTAGCTCCTTAGCCTTTCAAAATTTGGCTATGTATATAAGCACGGCTTTGAGGAATTCCGAAAATACGATGAACATATGTAGAGGAGTGTTTTACGATTGCTATAAACCGCCCAAATTTTGATGGTGAACTATCTGTATTTGAGAACGCGCTCGTCAGTTCCACCAACTATATGTGGATGCACTTAAGTATCCTGTAATTTTCACTTGGCCACTTTTTGGTCACGAGGGTTGTGTGCTCTACCGCTTCAGACCGCCAGCAAAAAGGAAAGGTCTTTTTCCTTTCTCGGAAACTCGTGGTCGCTTTTTTTTTTCTTTTTCTCCCGTCTTCTAGTGATGGCCGGTCTGTCTGTTCCCTTCTTTTCGATATTTTTCTTTTTATCGCCACTTTCACCACATCGCTAGGTGTGTTCGCGTGAACACGCTCCCAAGTGGGTCGTAGCCGTAGACCGTAGCAGCAGACCGTAACAAATCGCAATATGAAAGCTGATTTTTTACGATACGCTAGGAAGCGTTTATCGTCTATCGTATGAAAATTCATAATATGGGTGTAACTCGCTTATTTTATCCAGTCCTCGCGAAGTCGGCTAATCAATAACCGAGTTGAGAGGTAGTGTTGAAAATAGAAAAAATGCTCTATTGTGAATGAAGTCTAAAATACACCAAGGAAATATTTTGACATATAGAACTATCGCAGCCAACTTCACTCAAAAAGCGCAAAACAAAACAAAAGAAAATAAATCTTTTGTTAATTGCATATATATTTTATGCTGCATAATGCCACAACAGCCGGTCTATCCTCCACAACCTGGTCCACCTGGTTATCCTCCACAACCTCAGCTGCCAGGTTATCCTCTACAACAACCAGGTGGTTACATGGGTCAAATCATACCACCAACACAACCTGGACAGGCGCCAATGCCCAGACAGCCACCCATGCCGGGTCAACCCCAATACCCAGAAGTCCTGGTTATAAGGTATGCTCATACAACTAATATATTTCAAATATTGCTGACGATTATTTTTCTATTATTTTCTTTAGCAACCACCTGCACCTGGTCTGGTATATATCAACAGCCGCAACAGTATGATGAAGCCCAACGCCATTTGGATCCCGATCAGATGCCAAATCCGATAAGCGAAATCTTTGAAAATCAAAATAGCGCTGGTTATGCTTTTATTACTAATCAACAGGGTTTATTACCACCACAAAATATTGGTAGAAGATCAGGGTAACTCCTCGCCACGTTACGTTAGGTATTGATATTCGAAATTAATGTTTTGTTTGGCAATTATTTGTATTGCATACTTGCAACAGCTGATTTATTAAAAACAACAGCTTTGTCCTTTACACTTACCATCTCACCAATGGCACGCACGGTTGAGGGTGAATATAAGCCGATCATGTCCAACATCAACGCTGTACGCACTACATTGGGTCCACGCAGTATGGACAAGCATATTGTTGATTGCAGTGTTAAGGCCACAATTTCAAATGATGGTGCAAACATTATGAAACTATTGGATATCCAGCCGTAAAACTCTAGTCGACATCGCCAAATCTCAAGATGCTGAGGTAAGTTTTTTGTTATATTAGAATGTGTGGAATAAAAATGTTTCTCTTATCAGGTCGGCGATGGCACCACTTCAGTAGAACTTGAAGCAGGTGAAATCTTAAAACAAGTTAAGCCATATGTTGAGGAAGGCGTGCATGCACGTATCATCATTAAAGCTATATGTAAAGCATTACAATTATGCATGACCAAAATATGACATGGCTGTACATGTCGAAGCGCCAATCGAAGGAACAACAACAATGTGCTTCATTGGAAAAATGCGCTGCCACAGCAATGTCCTCCAAACTTATTCATCAACAAAAAGATTTATTTTCTAAAATGGTTGTGGACGCTGTACTTTTCTTAGATGGATCCAACGTCATACAAAAAATTTAAATCGTATTATTAAATATAGAATAGGAATTCAAGGCTGAGCGTGATAAATCTGAAGTACGTATTGATAATGTTCAAGAATGCTGAATAGCGTATTCTGTACAATAAACTAGCTAAGTAAGTCGCCGTTCTAGTGTTATCTAAACTACGAATTGGTGATGTTGGTACACAGTATTTTTCAGGTTGTGATATGTTCTGTGCTGTTCGTGTACCAGAAAAAGATTTGGAACGTACAATGAAAGCTTGTGGTGGTGCTGATATGACTACAGCTAATGATATTAATTCAAGTGTTTTGGGTCACTGTGATTACTTTGAAGAACGTTAAGTTGGTGGTGAACGTTTCAACATTTTCCAAGCTTTGATTGTGGGTTTGACATAGATTTTATTTTCATAGTTTATAATTATTGAAAGGTTGCGTTAATGCTAGAACATGTACATTGATTTTACGTGGCGCTGCTAAACAATTTTTGGAAGAAACTGAGCTTCGTTACATGATGCTATAATGATTATGCGGCGAATCGTTCGTCTGAGCTATCGTTCGCAATACAGAATGAAGCCTTTAAATTGTTAAGTAATATAATGAAAAGATTGTGTCCAACTCCCGAAGAAAAAAACTATAATATTTGTGTCAGTGAAATGATAATTATTGGTTGTTGTTGTTGTTGTTGTAGCAATGCTCGCCCCACCTAATAGCCGCGACCGATCACAAATTGTCATCAATATCCTCTAACGGGAGTCCAAGGAAACTTGCCGTTTCAACAGGGGTGAACCATAAGGAAAGGGGTGTTAGAGGCGTTGGTTCCACATTACAATTAAAGACATGGTTGGTGTCATGTGGGGACACATTGCAAGCGGGGCATACATTTTGTATGTCGGGGTTGATTCTGGATAGGTAAGAGTTTAACCTGTTACAGTATCCAGAACGAAGTTGAGCAAGAGTGACACGCGTTTCCCTGGGGAGTATGCGTTCCTCTTGCGGCCACCGTGGTGTGATGGTAGCGTGCTGCGCCTATCACACCGTATGCCCTGGGTTCAACTCCCGGGCAAAGCAACATCAAAATTTTAGAAATAAGGTTTTTCAATTAGAAGAAAATTTTTCTAAGCGGGGTCGCCCCTCGGCAGTGTTTGGCAAGCGCTCCGGGTGTATTTCTGCCATGAAAAGCTCTCAGTGAAAACTCATCTGCCTTGCAGATGCCGTTCGGAGTCGGCATAAAACATGTAGGTCCCCTCCGGCCAATTTGTAGGGAAAATCAAGAGGAGCACGACGCAAATTGGAAGAGAAGCTCGGCCTTAGATCTCTTCGGAGGTTATCGCGCCTTACATTTATTTTTTTTTTATTTTTATGCGTTCCTCTTCCGCGAGTTCTGGATATTTTTCTTCAAGTACTGGATTCACCGGGCAATTCCCGACATAAAGGTCCGACGCCTGTCTATGGAGTTCACCAAGGACCTGCTTGTGTTTTTTCGCTTCATACGGCTGGGTTCTCAGGTGCCGTATTTCCTCAAAATGCTTACGGAGATGACTCCTTAGGCCCCTAGGCGGTGCTGGTTCGTCAATGTCTGTTGGGATGCCCAGGTTTCTGGGTATTCAACAGAAACTGTTTGGTCAGCATCTCACTTCTCTCCCTGATGGGGAGTATTCTCGCCTCATTATGCAGATGGTGTTCTGGGGACATAAGAAGACAGCCCGTGGCGATTCTGAGAGCAGTATTTTGGCAGGCCTGTAGAGTCTTCCAGTGGGTAGTTATTAGGCTTGGCGACCATATGGGTGACGCGTAGCACGTAATCGGCTGGCTAATTGCTTTGTATGTGGTCATGAGCGTTTCTTTATCTTTTCCCCAGGTACTGCCAGCAAGGGATTTGAGGATTTTATTACGGGTCTGAATTCTCGGAACAATTGCGGTTGCGTGCGCACCAAAATGTAGATCCTGATCAAACGTCACACCCAAGATTTTGGGGTGTAGGACAGTCGGTAGCGTAGTGCCATCGACGTGGCTGTTCAATATGGTCGACATTTGGGGCGTCCATGTTGTAAATAACGTCGCGGAAGATTTAATCGGTGACAATGCCAGGTTTCGCGAGGCGAAAAAACTGGAGAGATCAGGGAGATAGCCGTTTATTTTATTGCATAGCTCATCGATCTCTGGGCCTGGGCCTGTGGCCATTATTGTGCAGTCATCGGCGTAGGAAACGGTTGTGACTCCTTCCGGTGGTGAAGGTAGCTTAGATATGTAGAAATTAAACAAAAGTGGGGATAGGACACCACCCTGTGGCACCCCTTGTTTAATTCTCCTTGGTTTTGATGTTTCGTTTCTGAATTGCCCGATGCCTGCCGACCACCCAGATAATTTGCGGCCCACCTTTTAAGACATGGGGGAAGGGTAGACCCTTCCAGGTCTTGCAGTAATGAGCCATGGTTGACCGTATCAAAGGCTTTTGATAGGTCTAGCGCTACGAGTACTGTTCTATGGTGGGGGTATTGATTCAAACCGCAATTTATCTGGGTGCTAATGACATTTAGCGCGGAGGTAGTGCTATAGAGTTTTCTGAAGCCATGCTGATGAGGGGCTAGCTGCAAATGTGCTTGGAAATAAGGGAGCAAACTGACTTCAAGCCTCTTTGCCACTGGCGATAGGAGAGATATCGGACGATATGACTCACCTACGTTAGCTGGTTTCCCAGGCTTTAGTAGCGGGACCACCTTGGCCATTTTCCATTTCTCGGGTATGGCAAAGGTGGAGAGAGACAGGTTGAAGACATGCGATAAATATTTGAAACCCTCTTTCCCTAGGTTTTTAAGCATCGGCATGGCTATGCCGTCTGGGCCCACTGCTTTGGATGGTTTAGCGCGACCAATGGCGTCCTCAACCTCTCTAGCGGTGATGGTGATTGGTGACGTGCTGAATTTGTGTTTATGTGCGTGTCTATTGGCTCTCCATCTATCTTTGTCGACCGTAGGATGCATTATATATTGTCGGCAGAAAGCGCTCGCGCATTTTTCCGTATCCGACAGCACCTTATCGCCAAAGGCGATGGAAACTTTGTCTTTGTGCTTAGTCGGATTCGGTAGGGACTTTACGGTGGACCAAAGCTTACCTACACCGGTAGAGAGGTTACAACCTCTTAGGTGCTCTTCCCATTTCGCCCGCTTGTGTTCATCCACAAGCAATCTGATGCGTTGGTTTATATCCCTTATTTGGGGGTCGCATGGATCAAGCTGTCTTATAAGGTCGCGTTCCCTCGCTAAGCTCGCGGCCTCCGCCGGGAAGTGGGGCCGAATTTCGGGAATTCTCCCGGCGGGAATGAAATGTGCCGAGGCGGATTCAATGACCTTACGGAAGGCACGCTCCCCTTGGCGGGCATCAGTCGGGATAGGGAGGGCAGCAAAGCTGCTGTCTGTTGCAGATTTATATTCTTCCCACTTTCCTTTTTTGAAGTTTATGAAAGTGCGTTTTTCGGTGACGATGAAGTCGGCGGTACGCTCGAACGAAATAAGTATGGGCAGGTGGTCGGATGCCAATGTTACCATCGGCTGCCAGTTGACGCAGTTTACGAGTTCTGCGCTCACGATTGAGATATCTGGCGAGCTATGACAGCTTCCTACCATACGTGTGGGGGCGTCTCCGTTTATTGTGCAGAACGTCGTTTCTTCTATTTGATCCGCCAACATCTCACCCCTACTGTCCGCCCGCAAGTTTGAATGCCATAGGTCGTGATGGGCATTGAAATCGCCTAAGATAATGCGATTGTTGCCAGTGAGTAAGGCCTCGATTTTAGGGCGGTATCCACTGGGGCAACAGGTGACAGGAGGGATGTAGATGTTGATGATTGTCCCTGCGGTCGATGCCAGGATCAAATATATGATATTGCACAGAGTGGTGTATAATAAACGCGAGGCCGCCTCCATTTCCGTTCTCGCGGTCCTTCCTGTGGACATTATACCCAGAGCAGGTCTGCAATGCAGATCTTGCTGTTAGTTTAGTCTCTTGAATCGCAGCAATGCGGATGTTGTGCCGCTTCATGAAATCGACTATCTCCGTAATCTTCCCAGTTAGTCCATTACAGTTTAACTGCAGAATTCTGAAGTGAATGAGGGGTGACGCCGCCACTCTAGGGGTAAGTGACGGGTGACTACGCCTAGGTTGTGGAAGGCCAGGACTCAATTGCTGTTGTGGCCTTGGGACTGGGCGCCCTTGGGCAAGCATTGGGGTACCCGGATGATTTGGGTTTGCGACCTGGCAACATGGCGCGATGAAACCCGTCGAGGTGTTGCCGTCGCGGAGACCAGAACATCTAGGAAAGTGGCACCACCCAAGGCAGGAGTTGCATTGAGCGGATGTCGCAAACCTATATATTCTGTGCTGGCAGACGGTGCAAACGGAGGTAGGGACTAAGAGTCTGTTTCCCTGACCTGCACGATTGCTGCCAGAAAAGAGGGGGGAGAAGAAGACGGGGGCAGGGGCTGATGCTCAGCATTGCTACCAGCTCTACTACGAAGGTAGTAGTTATGAGTGTTATCAGCTGTTTGAGTTGTTGGCGCCGTGTGGCGCGAGCAGCAGCGGGTACTTGTTGTGGCTTGCTGAGCAGCGAGGCTGCTGGAAGGTAGTGGAGGGGCGCTTAGGCGTAGACTACGGGACGCCCTTGGGCGTGAGCAGCAAGGAGCCACAAAAGATTTATAAAAGTTACGTGGACGTCGGGTTTTGGGATCAAGCCCAGAACAACCTGTCCGATGCAACCATCCCTTGCACGAGACACACTGAACAGAGTATGACCGTCCTAAAAAGATTATTTTCTGGCAAATGCAGCAAAACCATTTCTCAGGACCGGGGTCAGGAGACGGACCCGGATTGGGTTCGATACCTTCCCGGAGTAAGAGAATATGTAGCAGTCCTGCTGCAAGGAGCTGCTGGGAGGATGACAATTTGTGGGAGGGACGAAACAAATTAAATGGGGTCACACTTAAATGACAGTCCTTGGTCGGGAAAAATCCCGAGTCGCTCCTAACTTAGAGACTTTGTACCTCTTTGTAAACAAGACCATATGCAACGTCATCTGCGTAAACCGTAAGTTTTGCTGGTCCCTCGTAGAATCCCCTGAGCAGTTGGTTAATGACCAACGTCC
This sequence comes from Eurosta solidaginis, assembly GCF_040869045.1. Classification (NCBI taxonomy): domain Eukaryota; kingdom Metazoa; phylum Arthropoda; class Insecta; order Diptera; family Tephritidae; genus Eurosta; species Eurosta solidaginis. The sequence goes on from NW_027137169.1 coordinate 88,772, forward strand.
ACAGCAGAGGTGATATCACCCCTCCCTGCGGAGTGCCCCTGGCCTCTAATTTCGTGGCCGCGTACAATCCCCATTGCGATGTAATCTTACTGCAGTTTAACATGCAGTCGATCCATATGGGTAAGGCTGGATGTACTTCCACGTAATTAAGACCAGCCATAATCGGCCATTTAGAAACACTGTTGAAAGCCCCGGCAATGCTTAAGAAGATTTCTAGAGCATATTCCTTATATTCCAGGGCTTTTTTATGCTTATTACCACCCTATGCAATGTGGTGTCTACTGACTTGCCTTTAGTGTACGCCTGTTGTGTTGTGGAGAGCAGCTTTTCATCCACGTTGGACTTTATGTTAATAAGCTCTCTTTCTACAGATCTCCACCTTTCACTAGTCATCTGTTCGAAAGGACTGCTACGATCAACCAGCGCCACAGTCAGTGACTGCTTTCCCACATCACTCATCTTCTCGGGAAAAGCCGGCGTCGTAGTGTTAATTCCCTTTGGCACCTCCGAGAAAGCCGGAGTCTTAGCTTTAACTCCCTTTAGCACCTCCGAGAAAGTCGGAGTCTTAGCGTTATCTCCCTTTGGCTTATCTCCTACTTCCGTAGTTGGAACTTCCCTCTGACTCGCAGCTTTCGAGGCTATTGGGGCCCATCTGTCTGACAGCTTTGGGCCTACTTGTCTTGTCTATGCGACTGCCCTGCCTCTCGGCTCTGGGACTGGGTCCTTTCTGCCTCTTAAAGCAGGCTTGTCGCCTTCCGCCGAATGTTGCCTCTTCATTCTGCCATTCGACGCTTCTTCCTCGTACCGGTTGCAGAACCGAGGGTTTCTAGCAGCAAAACTTTTGAACTGCTTTCGACCTACTTCTACCGCCTCATGGACCCATTCCAAGCGCTCGATCTCCACTTCTGCTGGGGCGACCACTGCCCACAAGCATTGGACAATTCTTAGTGATGCACGGTACTGCGAGAGAGCTCTTTTACTTCCCCAGCTCCGTACTCTTCTTCACTCTTCTACTCATTTGTGTGCTTTTCCGGAATTCTTTGAATCAGCACTACTCTCGCTCGCCGAGTCCGACGCATCGCTTAATGCGTATTCGTCGTCCTTGGCTTGCGACTCAGTCCTCCTCTTATCATTCCTTATTACAATTTGGTAATGAATCGTTCATCTTGGTCGTACGACCACCATTCCGACTCAGCGGTCCAGTATTATATACGGGGAAAGAACCGTCAGCCACAGCAGCGCCCCTTACGGTGGTAAGGCCATTAATACTTCCCGAGGTGGTCCGGTTTCGGGAAGGCTCCGTTCGAATACAGCCGAATTTATCCCCTGGCTGCAAATCGTCCAAAAGGCACGGTCCGCATAACACCCTGGATTAGGGGGTTGGCAGTTCTTGATCACCGACATCCCGCCGCCCTCCTATGAGGCGAAACGGTGTAGATGCCAGTCCTAAACAGCTCCGCCACCTAGTCGGGCGCTATGGACATCGGCTAAGTCCTCACGCCAACGACAAGGTGCCTACCCTAGTGAGGGAGAGATTGGAGAGATAGCTGTTTATTTTATTACAAAGCTCATCGATGTAGGAAACAATAGCATAGGCGTAGAAACAATAGTGACTCCTTCTGGTGGTAAAGGTAGCTATTGATATGTAGAAGTTAAACAGAAATTTGAATATGAGTTTTTTTTTTTTAAGTTATTGCAAAAAAAGCGTTGAGGATTTTTAATATCTTACGAGGTACCTTCGTACATGTTTCTAAGAATGAAGAATGGGACCTATTCAAACTTCGCTATACTTTAACATACAATAATTTACCCCATTTTAACACAACTATCATTTTTTGATTTTATTAAATTTTATAAAATGTTTCTTCCTCTACAGTGCAATTTACTTATTAGATGGTAAAGATGGTTTCGCATTATCTCCGTCAGTAACTGTGACAAGGTGGCCACAGCGTGACTCGGAGCGTCTCTTCAATAGCTCTCTAGTGGTGATGGTGACAGCAGAAAAACCCAACTGTTTACAAATGTTACACTTCAAAAAGAATCAAAATATCTGCCATTGCGTCTACGGCTCAAATACTCACAGCATATGAATGAATCGAACGCACCTAATTGTCTGCCTAACGGATAGTATACATAATCAAATCGAAAATGTGCTTGCACAGGAAAATATTTCAATTGGAAAACAAAAACCAATTAAGATAGTTTATTTATTATTAAAGTACTTACTTTTCTTTATATCAACTGTATTAATTTAAGTTGCAATTTCATGTGCATATATAATAAGGGATGTCTTGATACGATTGCTGTCGGAATTAGATTTGAAACGAATCTATACTCCTGCTAAGGGTTGCAGAATTATTGCTTGAATGATTAGTTCATATTTTACTTTACTTATTAATTTTAAATTCAATTACCACAGCAATCGGATTCCACGACACCTTTTAATATTCTTGATCTGAAAAAAGAGTAAATCTAATAAAAATTTCTACTTAGCTTTAAGTTGTAGGCTTAAATTGATTCAAATAATCAAATTTTTTATTCGAAACCATGGAAACAACTCAAATTTTACATGAATATAACACACTTCTGAATTGTCCAAATATAAAGTTAGCTGCTGCAACAATATAGCTCAAAGCAATTAATATATTTTTATGTTATTATTAAAGTATTTACTTCTTTTTTATATTAAATGTATTAATTTAAGTTGCAATTTCATGTATATATGAGGCTCCAAGATGCAAAACCAGATGAATTCATAATATGTAAAACTTAGAAAAGCACAAAAAAAATTTAAATTTGTTATGAATGAAAATTGTTATGAATTTTCAATACGGGTTTTTAGAATGTTGCTAGGCGATGCAATATTGTCGCAATTTAAATATAATTTTTTTTTTTTTGCATCTAGGCGCCTCATATATAATATTCTTTATGTGGAAAAAAATTACTAAATCTAATGATATGTTTTAAATAAATTTGTTGGACTGAATACCTTTTTCTTAAGCTTAGTTTTACTTTCAAAAAAGTTGAATCAAATTTTTAATACTTGCGATAAACATAAACCTGTGAAGAGAAAAATAGCAGCGTCAATTTTCAACAAATTTCGTCAATTAAATACTTCTTTTTTTATTTCCGATATTTGAAGAAAAGCTTCTATGAACTTTGCAAACCCATCTCAAAAAAATTTCAAAAATTTGAGAAAATGTTACCTAAACTTGAACTTTTTATTTGGGGTTCTTAGAACTTTTTTGAGTATACAGTTTTGTCAATTTTAGTATAACAAAGTACACGTTTTATTTTTATTTTGCATTGATTTTTGAGTATTTTTTTTACCGAAAAGTCTTTCAGATTTTCTTTCATAAAAAAACTGTTCCACAATTTGTATAGAAGAAAATCTCAAACACCCTTCAAAAAACCTCAAAAATCAACGAGAGTTTTTAGAGACCTATAGCATGCATGTGCTTTGTTATACTAAAATTGATTTTGCTACAAAATTGTATACTCCAAAAATGCACAGAACCATAAATAAGAAGTTCAAAATTTCGGTAAATTTTTGCGTTTTTCGAAAACGCTTTCGATATTGTTTTTCATAGCTTCAGTTAAAAAAAATCAGGGAAGTTTTTTCGTGTAGTATCGGAAATAAAAAAAAGTATTTAATTGACGAAATTTATAAAAAATTGAGACTGCTATTTTTCTGTTCGCAGGTGTAAGTTTATTAATCTTAATTATGAGTTCGAAGTCGCAGTCCTATAGCTTCCGTGCTGTCATATGGTGTGAGGGTCAGGAGGTGTGATTGTTGTTGTTGTTGTAGCGATAAGGTTGCTCCCCGAAGGCTTTGGGGAGTGTTATCGATGTAATGGTCCTTTGCCGGATACAGATCCGGTACGCTCCGGTACCACAGCACCATTAAGGTACTAGCCCGACCATCTCGGGAACGATTTATGTGGCCACATTATACCTTCAGGCCATCCCCTCCCTTCCCACCCCCAAATTCCATGAGGAGCTTGGGGTCGCCAGAGCCTCGTCTGTTAGTGAAACAGGATTCGCCGCGGAGAGGTGAGGTTGACAATTGGGTTTGGAGAAGCTATATATTGCGCTGGCAACCTGAAGGGTTGCGCTACACATCCCCTTGAATCTGATATTTTAGTCGCCTCTTACGACAGGCATACCTACCGCGGCAATATTCTGACCCCCTAACCCGCTGGGGTTAGCGACTGGTGGTCGGGATTGCTACTGTTCGCACATCGGGAATTGTAGCTCCTAAAAACAGCCGAAAAAACTGGAGGCTACCTGTGCAACTAGAGGCATGAGTATGAAAAGAACCATTATAGCAACGGTAAGTCGCCTTTGTGCGTGACCGCCAAGGAGCCACAAACTGCGCCGAAATATACAGACAAAAGTATGACCATTTTATGTATCTATTCCTTTTCAGCAGACGCTGCACTTCCAAAGACCGGGGTTATGTTCGAAGCCTCTCTGGAGTAAGTGAATGAGGGACAATCCCTCCGCATGGAGCTACTCCGTAAACCTCTAATCCACATATACTTACGTAGTTGCTAACTAATTTTAATCTCTTATTTAAATAATTATATGGAACTGCATTTATTACAGTTTATATAATGTTATTTAGTTTTATTTTCTGCTTATAATTTTTGATTCATAACCCATTAGTTTAACAGCAAGATAACTTTAAAATACACTTGACGAATGCGTTAAGGGCTGGTGAAAACTGGGAGGATTTTCAAAATTAATTTTATAAAATATATTGTTGCAACTCATACATATTAAATGTTGCTGTGTTTCAACCCAAGTACATGCCACAATCCCAGGTATGGCGTGACTCGGAGCGTCTCTTCAATAGCTCTCTAGTGGTGATGGTGACAGCAGAAAAACCCAACTGTTTACAAATGTTACACTTCAAAAAGAATCAAAATATCTGCCATTGCGTCTACGGCTCAAATACTCACAGTATATGAATGAATCGATAGTATACATAATCAAATCGAAAATGTGCTTGCACAGGAAAATATTTCAATTGGAAAACAAAAACCAATTAAGATAGTTTATTTATTATTAAAGTACTTACTTTTCTTTATATCAACTGTATTAATTTAAGTTGCAATTTCATGTGCATATATAATAAGGGATGTCGTGATACGATTGCTGTCGGAATTAGATTTGAAACGATTCAATACTCCTCCTAAGGGTTGCAGAATTATTGCTTGAATGATATGTAAAACTTAGAAAAGCACAAAAAAAATTTAAATTTGTTATGAATGAAAATTGTTATGAATTTTCAATACGGGTTTTTAGAATGTTGCTAGGCGATGCAATATTGTCGCAATTTAAATATTATTTAAAAAAATCTGGTTTTGCATCTAGGCGCCTCATATATAATATTCTTTATGTGGAAAAAAATTACTAAATCTAATGATATGTTTTAAATAAATTTGTTGGACTGAATACCTTTTTCTTAAGCTTAGTTTTACTTTCAAAAAAGTTGAATCAAATTTTTAATACTTGCGATAAACATAAACCTGTGAAGAGAAAAATAGCAGCGTCAATTTTCAACAAATTTCGTCAATTAAATACTTTTTTTTTTATTTCCGATATTTGAAGAAAAGCTTCTATGAACTTTGCAAACCCATCTCAAAAACGTTTTCAAAAATTTGAGAAAATGTTACCTAAATTAGAACTTTTTATTTGGGGTTCTTAGAACTTTTTTGAGTATACAGTTTTGTCAATTTTAGTATAACAAAGTACACGTTTTATTTTTATTTTGCATTGATTTTTGAGTATTTTTTTTACCGAAAAGTCTTTCTGATTTTCTTTCATAAAAAAACTGTTCCACAATTTGTATAGAAGAAAATCTCAAACACCCTTCAAAAAACCTCAAAAATCAACGAGAATTTTTAGAGACCTATAGCATGCATGTGCTTTGTTATAGTAAAATTGATTTTGCTACAAAATTGTATACTCCAAAAATGCACAGAACCATAAATAAGAAGTTCAAAATTTCGGTAAATTTTTGCGTTTTTCGAAAACGCTTTCGATATTGTTTTTCATAGCTTCAGTTAAAAAAAATCAGGGAAGTGTTTTCGCGTAGTATCGGAAATAAAAAAAAGTATTTAATTGACGAAATTTATTAAAAATTGAGACTGCTATTTTTCTTTTCGCAGGTGTAAGTTCATTATTAAAATGTTTGATGTTTATTAATCTTAATTATGAGTTCGAAGTCGCAGTCCTATAGCTTCCGTGCTGTCATATGGTGTGAGGGTCAGGAGGTGTGATTGTTGTTGTTGTTGTAGCGATAAGGTTGCTCCCCGAAGGCTTTGGGGAGTGTTATCGATGTAATGGTCCTTTGCCGGATACAGATCCGGTACCCTCCGGTACCACAGCACCATTAAGGTGCTAGCCCGACCATCTCGGGAACGATTTATGCGGCCACATTAAACCTTGAGGCCATCCCCTCCCTTCCCACCCCCAAATTCCATGAGGAGCTTGGGGTCGCCAGAGCCTCGTCTGTTAGTGAAACAGGATTCGCCGCGGAGAGGTGAGGTTGACAATTGGGTTTGGAGAAGCTATATATTGCGCTGGCAACCTGAAGGGTTGCGCTACACATCCCCTTGAATCTGATATTTTAGTCGCCTCTTACGACAGGCATACCTATCGCGGGAATATTCTGACCCCCTAACCCGCTGGGGTTAGCGACTGGTGGTCGGGATTGCTACTGTTCGCACATCGGGAATTGTAGCTCCTAAAAACAGCCGAAAAAACTGGAGGCTACCTGTGCAACTAGAGGCGTATTAAAAGAACCATTATAGCAACGGTAAGTCGCCTTTGTGCGTGACCGCCAAGGAGCCACAAACTGCGCCGAAATATACAGACAAAAGTGTGACCATTTTATGTATCTATTCCTTTTCAGCAGACGCTGCACTTCCAAAGACCGGGGTTATGTTCGAAGCCTCTCTGGAGTAAGTGAATGAGGGACAATCCCTCCGCAAGGAGCTACTCCGTAAACCTCTAATCCACATATACTTACGTAGTTGCTAACTAATTTTAATCTCTTATTTAAATAATTATATGGAACTGCATTTATTACAGTTTATATAATGTTATTTAGTTTTATTTTCTGCTTATAATTTTTGATTCATAACCCATTAGTTTAACAGCAAGATAACTTTAAAATACACTTGACGAATGCGTTAAGGGCTGGTGAAAACTGGGAGGATTTTCAAAATTAATTTTATAAAATATATTGTTGCAACTCATACATATTAAATGTTGCTGTGTTTCAACCCAAGTACATGCCACAATCCCAGGTATGCCGTGACTCGGAGCGTCTCTTCAATAGCTCTCTAGTGGTGATGGTGACAGCAGAAAAACCCAACTGTTTACAAATGTTACACTTCAAAAAGAATCAAAATATCTGCCATTGCGTCTACGGCTCAAATACTCACAGTATATGAATGAATCGATAGTATACATAATCAAATCGAAAATGTGCTTGCACAGGAAAATATTTCAATTGGAAAACAAAAACCAATTAAGATAGTTTATTTATTATTAAAGTACTTACTTTTCTTTATATCAACTGTATTAATTTAAGTTGCAATTTCATGTGCATATATAATAAGGGATGTCGTGATACGATTGCTGTCGGAATTAGATTTGAAACGATTCAATACTCCTCCTAAGGGTTGCAGAATTATTGCTTGAATGATATGTAAAACTTAGAAAAGCACAAAAAAAAATTTAAATTTGTTATGAATGAAAATTGTTATGAATTTTCAATACGGGTTTTTAGAATGTTGCTAGGCGATGCAATATTGTCGCAATTTAAATATTATTTAAAAAAATCTGGTTTTGCATCTAGGCGCCTCATATATAATATTCTTTATGTGGAAAAAAATTACTAAATCTAATGATATGTTTTAAATAAATTTGTTGGACTGAATACCTTTTTCTTAAGCTTAGTTTTACTTTCAAAAAAGTTGAATCAAATTTTTAATACTTGCGATAAACATAAACCTGTGAAGAGAAAAATAGCAGCGTCAATTTTCAACAAATTTCGTCAATTAAATACTTTTTTTTTATTTCCGATATTTGAAGAAAAGCTTCTATGAACTTTGCAAACCCATCTCAAAAACGTTTTCAAAAATTTGAGAAAATGTTACCTAAATTTGAACTTTTTATTTGGGGTTCTTAGAACTTTTTTGAGTATACAGTTTTGTCAATTTTAGTATAACAAAGTACACGTTTTATTTTTATTTTGCATTGATTTTTGAGTATTTTTTTTACCGAAAAGTCTTTCTGATTTTCTTTCATAAAAAAACTGTTCCACAATTTGTATAGAAGAAAATCTCAAACACCCTTCAAAAAACCTCAAAAATCAACGAGAATTTTTAGAGACCTATAGCATGCATGTGCTTTGTTATAGTAAAATTGATTTTGCTACAAAATTGTATACTCCAAAAATGCACAGAACCATAAATAAGAAGTTCAAAATTTCGGTAAATTTTTGCGTTTTTCGAAAACGCTTTCGATATTGTTTTTCATAGCTTCAGTTAAAAAAAATCAGGGAAGTTTTTTCGCGTAGTATCGGAAATAAAAAAAAGTATTTAATTGACGAAATTTATTAAAAATTGAGACTGCTATTTTTCTGTTCGCAGGTGTTAGTTCATTATTAAAATGTTTGATGTTTATTAATCTTAATTATGAGTTCGAAGTCGTAGTCCTATAGCTTCCGTGCTGTCATATGGTGTGAGGATCAGGAGGTGTGATTGTTGTTGTTGTTGTAGCGATAAGGTTGCTCCCCGAAGGCTTTGGGGAGTGTTATCGATGTAATGGTCCTTTGCCGGATACAGATCCGGTACGCTCCGGTACCACAGCACCATTAAGGTGCTAGCCCGACCATCTCGGGAACGATTTATGCGGCCACATTAAACCTTCATGCCATCCCCTCCCTTCCCACCCCCAAATTCCATGAGGAGCTTGGGGTCGCCAGAGCCTCGTCTGTTAGTGAAACAGGATTCGCCGCGGAGAGGTGAGGTTGACAATTGGGTTTGGAGAAGCTATATATTGCGCTGGCAACCTGAAGGGTTGCGCTACACATCCCCTTGAATCTGATATTTTAGTCGCCTCTTACGACAGGCATACCTATCGCGGGAATATTCTGACCCCCTAACCCGCTGGGGTTAGCGACTGGTGGTCGGGATTGCTACTGTTCGCACATCGGGAATTGTAGCTCCTAAAAACAGCCGAAAAAACTGGAGGCTACCTGTGCAACTAGAGGCGTATTAAAAGAACCATAATAGCAACGGTAAGTCGCCTTTGTGCGTGACCGCCAAGGAGCCACAAACTGCGCCGAAATATACAGACAAAAGTGTGACCATTTTATGTATCTATTCCTTTTCAGCAGACGCTGCACTTCCAAAGACCGGGGTTATGTTCGAAGCCTCTCTGGAGTAAGTGAATGAGGGACAATCCCTCCGCAAGGAGCTACTCCGTAAACCTCTAATCCACATATACTTACGTAGTTGCTAACTAATTTTAATCTCTTATTTAAATAATTATATGGAACTGCATTTATTACAGTTTATATAATGTTATTTAGTTTTATTTTCTGCTTATAATTTTTGATTCATAACCCATTAGTTTAACAGCAAGATAACTTTAAAATACACTTGACGAATGCGTTAAGGGCTGGTGAAAACTGGGAGGATTTTCAAAATTAATTTTATAAAATATATTGTTGCAACTCATACATATTAAATGTTGCTGTGTTTCAACCCAAGTACATGCCACAATCCCAGGTATGGCTTTGTACGTTTCTTGAACTAAACAAGTTTCCATTTGGTTATCGTAGCTGAAATGCAATTGCGCCACCTGCTCTTCATCTGTAAAATACAAGCAACGCCTACCTGGTGCATATACGTAATGACTATACTGTGCTCCTGTATGGCGGTAGCCACGGTTATACCACACACCCGGACTTGGCATGGCGTAGCCCAGGGTTATTTTTTATAAGCGCGGCCGAAGGCCGCCAATGCAGAAAGGTGTTCTGCGCAAAAATACTATGGATTTCACCCCCGGCTTCGGAGGGACCCGTGGGTATTTTTTCGGTTTTTCGTTAATATCTTTTGAACGGGTAAAAAAAGTTAACTTCCGCTTTCGGATTCTTAATCTGGACGCGAATACGCGTCTTTTGATACCTCACTCGAAAATGTTGGCCCAAATTTCGGTGGGTACCGTAAACTGCACTATTACCGTGCCTTTTCACTTGCTACGTAACGTATACAGCTAAATCCTACATTCGGTGCAGGAGCCATACAACGTACGCCACCTCCAGCATCATTTAGCCAGTCAACTGCATGTATTGATTTTACCGAACTAAAATAATAAACCTGACCGCTTCGCATAAGTAACAAAGCATTCATTTCTAGTATGAATATATCGTTCGCAATTTGGTCAAATTGTTTTTCTTTGTACGTCACGCTCTTTGAATACAAATTTAAGCAAATATTCATCATTCCATGTTACAAAAACCGTCTTTCCAGCATCTGTACCATGATTGGTCAAGCGAAGCGGCTGGAATAATGTATCATCGTCAATAGACCACAGCAGCTTTTCGAATTCCTTGTCATCAGCATCTTCCCAAACAACCTCTACCTCATCTATGTCCATTGCCACTATGGGTGGCCCCTGTGATGTGCTTTCACATTCTGCTATTACCAAACGTTGAGAATCACTCATTATTTACTAAAATTCGTCGTCTTCGCATATAAAATCATCCTCATTATCGGACATTACAGTAATATAAATAACAAAGAAAACGTCAATAATAAACAACAGATGATTTTGACAGCTGAAATGTTACCAGTGTTGTTAAATACATACATGCAGGGAAATTTTAACAGAGTTTGGCGTTCTTCTCGCACTCGCTTATACGCCAATTACACGGCTCAAGTATCCTTGTGCCAATTAGCAATTTGCACAAGGATTTGCCGGTGTGTGTACTGGTTGCGCTATTTGCGCAGAGAACTGCGCTAAAATCAAAACGATTTTGATATTTACGCATGTCTGCAAATATTGCACATGCTTTTTTCTTCGTGTGTGGTGAATCTTACACAGTTTAGCTGTGGTTCCTGATAATATAACATCAGTAATTATTGCTTAAAAATGTTAATATCGAAGGCGTAAGGACCATCTCTAGCTTGTAACAGGAATTCACACAAATTCAATAATACATAATAATTTTTTATACAATTAGAACACATGTTTCATTTGTTGCGCTGGTTGAAAAATGAATATTGCACAGTGCTGCAATGAGTTGAGCTGGTCTTGCAACTAAAATATAAAAATTATAAATACAATGCAAAATAAACGCTTCTGGTGCGAGTTTTTCGACTTATACTGTGAATTGCCAGCACTTTGAAAAATAAATAGTGTTTTTTTTATACAATTAGTGCCTTTTTTATACAATTAAAACACATGTTTCATTTGTTGCGCTACATTAAAAATGAATATTGCGCAGTGTTTTTGAGCCGTGTATGTCAAATTTTTCATTTGCACAAATTCCCTCGTTTTATATTTGCGCATGGCTTTTGTGTCATGTATGGGCCGTCTTAGAAAAGAATGCGGCTTTAATTGGAGCAAGTGCAGAATACATACATTTGTCAAAAAAAAATTAAAAATCGGACTTTATAGAGATTTTTATGCTGATTGCAACGATATATTTTTTTCTTGGTGCAAATGAAAGGTTTGGGGGTAATTCCATGTCAAAAGGCGAAATTATGAATTTTTCAATCAAAATCACCCTTATTGCCATTGTCGTTGTCGTCACTAAACGACGACGACTCACGACGACGTGTTAAATTCGGTATTGCCATTGTCGTTTTCGATAACTATTGACGACTATCGACACATTTTTGGTATTGGCTAAGCAAATTTGCTGTCGTTCTCGCCATCACAGGACGCCATTTTCGTCGACGCTGTTTTTACTGACGACAGAAGGAAAATTTGTAAGTAAAACATTCATTCCGAGTGCAACCTTTAGCGAGTGTGGATGGTTTAACTAAATTTTAAAGTGAAACTTGTAAATTGTGAATTACAGTTCTTCTTTGCACACTAAGTGATAAATTTTATTGTTTTTGTATTCGCAATTGTTTTATGTGTCGCAAATCGAAACAAAATAAATAAAATAAAGTCTTGAAAACGTATGTAGTGCGTTTATATGCACGAAAGTGCTTTAATATGTTTTATAAATAAACTGCGCGTTAGTGCTACAAACCAAAAGGACAATTTTTAAACGCTGACAAGCATAATAAAAACTCTGGGTAAGTGAAGTGGCTAAATTGTTAAATTCTAGAAAAGATTAATAAATTTCAACCCTAGAGTGCAGCTCCAAAGCTCACTCCTGGGTAAATTTAAAGATAGATTGTCCGTTGGGACACGAAAAAGAAACACCAAAATGGCATCTTCATCGTCTTTAAGTAAAGATGGTGAACGTGGGCCTACAAAAAAGCCTAAAATTTTAAACGATGAAAATGTCACGAGATTCTTTGAAATGTCGAATAACGGCATCGTCAGAATAAAAGAAAAAAATGTAGGTAACGGGGATTCTGTTGCGTCTTCTCAGACTCCGTTAGCTACAGGAACAAAGACAAACGAAACATTAACACAAAAAACAACGGACACAACAAATGACAAAACTACTGCAGAAAGCAGTGTTGCCAACACACAACAGCACAGTGATGTACCAAAAAACAACAACCATGACTCAATAAAAATTTTATATCCTCCCAGATTTACTGGTGAAATTTTTGTATTAGTAGATAGCTCCCAATTCCCCAGCTTAAAAAACGAAAAATTTACAACTGGGCTTACTTTATGTAGCCAAATAAAAGACTTACGTTTTCGTGACATTGATCATGTCAAGGCCTTAGGAAGAACGCTCTATAAAGTAATTTTCAAGAATACCTATTCGGCAAACTCCTTCATAATGGACGAACGCCTAGCCAAAAGAGGATTAAGGCAATTTGTTCCCAGAACAGCCTTAGAAATATATGGGGTAGTTAGAGGTGTTCCCACATGCTACTCGGAACAAGATATTTTAAAAGAAGCTGAGTCGAGTGTACCAATAGTGTCTGTACGCAGATTTATCAGAAAAGATCCCACAACTGGTGAACAAACTCCATTAAATTCAATAAAAATTGGGTTTACTGGAAGAGAACTGCCAACATCAATTTTCTTCGAATATACTAAACTTGATGTAGATTACTACATCCCGCCCTTACGGCAATGTTCAAAATGTGGTCGTATTGGCCACACCATGTTAGGATGCAAAGCCAAGGAAAGATGCATAAACTGCGGCAGTAATGAATGCAAAAACGCAAATTGCCAAAGTAACAATTGCATTCTATGCGGTAAAACTGGCCACAGTGCCAAAGAAAAAAACAAATGTGCAATGTGGGAGAGGGAAATTACAATAAACCGTATCAAGACAGTCAAGAGTCTCAGCAGGAAGGGAGTTTTAAATACGTATTTCCCTACCAAAAACAGGTTCGACATATTTGATCTGGATGAGGAAACACATTTTCCAACAATTCCACACAATTCTGATGATTTTCATGACAGGGAAGTAGTAGTAAACAAACGCTTAACAAGAAAGTTATATAGCGAAATAGCCAGCAAAGGTGATGAAATAGCTGTCAGGAGACAAATAACTCCAAAATCTGCTGAAAAACGAGAAAAGAAACTATCAACTAAACCTGCATTTGAAACCGATGAATACCAAAAAGGTATTGTAAAAGAATTTGAAAAAGTCATGACTGATCTCATGAAAGTCACCCAAACAATATCCCTCCAAATTAATAACAAGGAAGTCTTGGAATGTTTTTTCCAAGTTAAATCCAAATATGACAGACTAATGATAAAATTGGACGAGGAAAAAATTAATGCCTTGTCACATTCCAAAAAACCTTAATGTTAATTTTACAACTAAACTGCCAATCATTTAAGGCAAATTTAGATGCCATTGAATTTTATTTATCTAAATACAACTTTGATATAGCTTGCTTTAATGAAATTTTTTTAACTAGAGTTAGTACTCATAGAAAACTTATAGGATTCAATTTAATCAAAAAATATAGAGAAGATGGTTATGGGGGTGTCGCAATAGCCCTCAAAAATACCATAAAATTCAAAAAAATAAATTTTGCTACCAACTTTGACATTTTAGTTATACAAACAACAAATCTTAAACCAAACCTAACTGTATGCACAGCATACCTTCCACCCAGCGTAAATACCTCCGAATTCAGCATTGAAATCCAAAGAACTCTAAATTTTCTTGACTCGCTTCCAAATACTCTATTCATTGGAGATTTTAATGCTAGGCATAGCAACTGGGGTGACACATTAAGCTCCAGCAAAGGAAAGCATCTCTTCAATTTGATTCAGGAATCTACTTTCCAAATACTTAATAATGGAGACTACACGTTCCAAAAAGATATCAGATCACCAGGTGGATCTGTACTTGATCTCGCTTTTTCCAATTTCAATGCCCCTTTTAAATGGTCAGTGGATAAAATCAGAATTGGGGGTAGTCACCACTATCCTATAACTATTGACATAAACAACATCAAAACAAACATTACCACCTTTTTGTCCAAAAAAAAGTTATTAAAAAACTTAAGCAATCTTGAATGCGAATCAAATTTAGAAATGTTTGAAAACAAATTGCAGGAAGAAATTAATAATGCTACTGTCACAAAAAGTGATTCAAAAGTACTAAAAAGCTCGTGGGATGACAATACTGAAAAATTTTATAGGTTTCTCATTGTTGCTTTCAAAAAAGCCAAACGATATCCAAATCCCGAAAACTATCATGCTCTAACAGAAGCGAGGAAACGTTGGAAAAAAGAAATAAAGCGAGCCAAAAAAGCCAATTTTGATAATAAAATTAAAGAACTGAACTCCGGTATTGATAAAAATGGGTGGAAGTTCGTTAAAGCCATCAGGGGGGATTATAGTTCCAATAGTAAAAATGCATGGAACAGTGATAATAACTTAAATTTCCTGACCATGTTACAAAATCAAGTTCATCAAATATCTACCAGACTAGAAATTAACATTGCCACAGACACAGACCCAAACTTAATCATAAAATACGAAGATCTGCAAAATGCTCTTAAGAAAAAGAAAAAGGACACAGCTACTGGAGCGGATAAAATTTCCTACAGCATGATAAAGTCACTCCCTGATGTTACCTTAAATAATTTCCGAGCAGCACTAAATGACATTTTCCTGTCCAATAAAATACCAGACAGCTGGAGAACAATAAAAATTGTTCCAGTCCCAAAAAAGGAGAAAGACCTAAATAATTTCGAAAATTTTAGACCTATCTCATTAATATCTGTCCCTCTCAAATTATTAAATACATGCATTAAAGACAGAATATATAACTTCTTAGAAAAACACAACAAGTTACCTTTATCAACGTTTGCCTATAGGAAAAATAGATCGGCAACCTCATGTGTAAATCACATATTGCATCAACTTAAAGTCCTGAAAAGTAATAAAGCTCACTCCATTCTATGTACAGTCGATTTCAGTAACGCTTACAACTGTGTAAATATACATATTCTTAAAAACATTCTCTTGGACATGCAAATCAATGAAGCATACATAGAATGGATTTGTAATTTCTTATCATATAGGAAATTAAGGCTAGGTAATGACGAAGCTGAAGTTTTTAATGGCCTTCCTCAAGGCAGCTGTCTGTCGCCTCTTCTATTTAATTTATATACAGCCTCCTTACACAATCTCAGTGATGACAACACACATATTTACCAATTTGCTGATGATTTGTTTATAATCTCATCAGGAAACAATTTCATTGAAGCAAATTTCAATCTTCAATCAAAATTAGACATTCTAATGGAAAAATGCAATCTACTTAACCTCAGTTTCAATCCAAACAAAACTAAAGCCATGTACATCAACCAAAGCAGTAAGAAAGAATTGAGAGTTGAAGTAAATGGCATCAATATAGCTCAAGTCCGTAATATTAAAGTCTTAGGGCGGTACATAAATTCATCCCTTAGTGCGAAGGAACCTTTCTCAAACGTCATGGAAAAATCAAAATCCAATATCAACTTATTCAAATGTCTAACAAATATCAAATCAGGACTTCATCCGCAAACTGGTTTAAATTTATATAAGTCCTTAGTAAGGTCCAAAATTGAGTACTGTAGCACAACCTGTGTAAATGCTGCTCAATCTTCACACAACAAAGTTCGATCACTGCAAAACAAATTCTTACGTAGAGCTTTAGGTCTCACTCAGTCTACGCCGGTACCTCTACTTTATGCTATCGCAAACGAACTTCCACCCCAAGGAAGATGTAAGTGGCTTATGGCAAAAGAAATGGTTACGATATTCACTACAAATGATCCAATAAGATCTTCTATAACCGAGTATTCTCATTTAAACACTAATTACACAACAATTTACAACCAATTCAAATGGATTTTCGACAGTCTTGGTACGGTGGATTTTTCTTTCCCTTACCCCAAGATCATCATCCGAGACAAAATTTTAAACTTAAAAAAAACCAATATGACAAATGAATATGCTGTTGCAAACTATCATGAAATAATTGACAATTACAAAAATTTAGCATTCGACATTATATTTACAGATGCTTCTCTTGGCGAAAACAAAACTGGTTGTGGTATCTTTTATTTAAACACCAACAGCGAACACTCTTTTTGTTTGCCCTTCAAATCCTCTTCTGCCTTTGGTGAAATATTAGCCATAGAGGAAGCCATTAATTTGGCCATTACAAACGAAAGTGAAACTATAGCTATCTTCACAGATAGTCTAGCGGTTTGTCACATTTTAAAAGACCGTCGAACCAACAACTATATAGCTCAAAATATTTTTCGTACTATTCAAAATCACAATTTCAATCAAGTACACATAATCTGGACACCCAGTCATATGGGTATTCCAGGAAATGAGAGACCCCTTACAATTGCCAAGAAAGCAACCGAAACTGACATCTTCAAAGATGTTAAACTTACCATACAAGAGGGTCTTAGACTCATTCGAAATGAAATATACGACACTTGGTACAACGAATTTTTGGAATTTTCAATTGAACATCCAAATTTATATGCAGACATACATAGAACTAGGAAGAATCACTGCTGGTTCAGGAAATTAAAATTTCCGACAACGGAACTGAAGAGACTAAACACAATCTTGGCAGGTCACACATATGACAAGTCCTATTTATTTAAAATTGGCGCCAACAGATCCGAAAGATGTAGATGCGGCCATATTGATGACTACATTCATCAAACTTTCGTATGTAGACTTCTCAGCAACACCCGTGACACCTTCAATCTTTTTAAAAATCATCATAATTTTAAAGATATTCTATGTGATAACAATTTAGCCAAAATCACTGAGCTCATATATTTTTTCCAAAAAGCCACTTTTAAATTTTAATTAACTTGACTAGCTATCAATGCTTAATAAATTTCATGTAATAACATGTTTTGTACCGTATATGTATGTTATAATTTTTTGTATAAAGGATACAACAAAATTTTGTTTGTAATCCTGTATGCCATCCACCAAGCATAAACCAATGCACGACGGTTACTCGGTCATTATGACTTCAACATGTCATATGAAATGCGCTCGCTAAACAAACGTCAATTGACCAAATGTCATTTCGTTTCATTCAACACATTTGTACATACAAAAACTTTTTGTAATAGACTACAAAACCTCACACGAATCGAATATAACCTGGAACCTTAAAACTAAAACGCAAACCTGGAATCCACAACACTAATGGAATCACAACACATTTGCAATACAACCTGGCCTATTAGAGATTCAATTGATCCTGGCGGCCATAGAACTTGAACCCAAAAAAAAAAAAAAAGTAAAACATTTCTTTCTTAATTATTTAAATACACAAGCATGTAATATGCATTGTTTTTTTAGATATTCAAAATGAAACTAACGAGTGTGCAACAATTCGAGGTCCTTATAGCTGAGCTAGAAAAAAATCCTTGCCTAGCAAAAGAGTTCCAAAGTGGTATGGCACCAGCAAATTTTAAACAACAGTGGGAAGCTATCAGCATAAAATTAAATTCTATGGGACCACCTTTAAGAGACAGCGACGGTTGGCAAAAAGTAATTAAAGTAATTAAATTAATAGAGCATAGTTTTTAATCAAAATATACTCTGCAGGTATGGCAATATTTAAAATTTAAAGTGAAGAAAAAACTGGTGAAAAATAGGGAAGAAAGCAATGCAACAGGTGGTGGCATGAATAAACAATTTACGCTAAGTCCGTTGGAAGAGGCAGTGGCCAACTTGCTGCAATTCGACAAGCAGCTGATCCCGGAAGGGATTGTACAAGGTGTGCAGGTTGAGCAAACTATAGAAGCTTACGTAAATTGTGTTGTCGAGGATGATCCGCAAATAATTTCAGATGTTCAACTGCATCTACCGGATTTTCCTTCCGAAGATGGCCCGAGTACTTCAGCGGTCGGAAGAAGCAGATCCCAAACTCCCGCTGCTACTAGGGTACGCAAATCCAAAAAAAAGGGCAGAGACGATCTTTTAGAGAAACACAGTAGCATGCAAGGGTCCTTACCGATGCCACGAACAGGCTAAATTCAATTAAGCACCCTTTACGAGATACAGCACGGTACCAAAAAGAAATGCTCGCGATTGAGGAGGAAAAGCTAAAGATGCTGAAGAAAAAAGAATGTAGCAAAGTAGAACTTCATAAAATGAATATGGTTTTAAAAGCCATAAAAATTAAAATAGCGAAAACTAAACTAAAGAATTTAGAAAAAAAAGAAGAAGACTGATTTTTATGTACATACATATTTTATTTTTAAGAAAATTAATTTTTTCCGTTTGTTTGATGTACATATTTTATTTTAAGTACCTGAATTACTTTTTATTTCTAAAGAACTGAATTATTTTTGTTTCGTGATATTAGTTATTAAGACGACTGAATTTAATGCATATATGTACACAATAAAAAATGAACTGAAATTTTCAGTCTGAAACTTCACAAAGCTGGTTTTGATTTGCTCTCTAATTTGTGATGCTTCCATATTCGCGATATTTTCTCCATCATCAATATTTTCAAAATTCTCTAAGTTCTGCTCTTGACTGTGTACGTCCTCGTTTGCAGAGCGAGAACTAAAATCAATGCATATGTTGTGAAGTGCTGCACATTCATTAGGAATTTGCGTGGCTTTAGATGGCGTATAGTGAAGTTGACGTGCAGCTAGCAAACAGCGAAAACGGCTTTTTAGTACGCCAATTGTACATTCAATTATATTTCTAGCTTTGGCGTGCTTGGTATTGTAAATAGCCTCGGGACTTCCTTCTGTTGTGCTTCGATACGGTGTCATAATAAATTGTTCTAGAGGATAGCCCGCATCGCCTACAAATATAAAAAAAAGTTTATATAACCTTTACATGATTTAAATTGTGTGTAATTGGTTTTTACCTAAAAGCCAGAATTTACGCTCTCCAGCATCGTATCGTTCTCGCAGAATTCTTCTAGCATGGCTAATGTTCCATATTAGGGAATCATGGCCCAAACCCGCATGCCTAGCATCCATATACCTTATTCGCAACTTATGATCACAAATCTGTTAAATTGTTTGTTAAAAAATTATTATTTAGCCGGTTAAAAGTTTATCTGTTCTTACAATCATGGCATTTAATCTAAAAAAATCCCTTTCTATTGTAGTATAGATGCTGGTCTTGTTTTCTAGGAGGCAAAATTTTTATATGAGTTCCATCGACGCAGCCAATGACTCCTGGAAAGCCAGTTTTTTCGAAAAAATACTCCTTGCATTCTGTGTATTCAGCCTCTGTCATGTGAAATTTTATCTAAAGAGGACATATAACGGATTCCAAAACGTCGAGTGTTTCAGCAAGTACAGCACTAACGGATGGCTGGGAAAGTCCAAGATGGAAATCGTTTCCCACACTTAGTTGATAGGAAACTTGCCCCAAAAACCGCAACGTTGCTGCCAATTTTATGGTTTTTGAAATCGCTGTTGTCCTGATTTCGTTTCTCATATGCGCCTGAATTGTTTCCAAAACATATCTGAAGGCAGCTTTATTGAGACGAAAATAGTCTTCAAATCTGAAATAAAGTAAAATATTTCCAGCTGAAATATTAATACATTCTAAACCCCCGAAAGTTGTTATACATACTTGTTGTCTGGCAAACGAAATACATCGGAGTTATTCCTAATTTTTTTTCTATTTAGTCTAATAGTAGAAGAGCTGGTAAGCATTTTTGAGCAGGTATTTGAGGCACAATGAAAATTATGTACAACGCTTTTTTAATGGTATCTAAGTATAGAAATGCAGAACTGGCTAAGGGGTGGCGGGGCTGAGACTGCCCTTGAATTTAACAAAAAAATTAATTTTTGCATTCTAAAAATGTTTTTGAGGCACTTTGAAAATTAGATATGTTAAAATTTAATATTTGAAAAATATAAAAAGAAATAAGCCAGATTATTAGGCTGGGTCTAAAACTTTGCCAGGTCATTGCAAAATAATTTTTTTTTTTAATGGAAAACATGTTTTTGAGGCACTTTGAAAATTAGATATGTTAAAATTTAATATTTGAAAAATATAAAAAGAAATAAGCCAGATTATTAGGCTGGGTCTAAAACTTTGCCAGGTCATTGCGAAATAATTTTTTCTTAATTGAAAAAATATTCCTGAGGCACTTTGGAAATTAAATATGTTAAAATTTTATATCTGAAAAATATAAAAAGAAATAAGCCAGATTATTAGGTTGGGTCTAAAACTTTGCCAGGTAATTGCAAAATATTTTTTTATTTTTAAATTGGAAAAAATATTCTTGAGGCACTTTGAAAATTAAATATGTTAAAATTTAATAGCTGAAAGATATAAAAAGAAATAAGCCAGATTATTAGGTTGGGTCTAAAACTTTGCCAGGTAATTGCAAAATATTTTTTTATTTTTTAATTGGAAAAAATATTCTTGAGGCACTTTGAAAATTAAATATGTTAAAATTTAATATTTGAAAAATATAAAAAGAAATAAGCCAGAATATTAGGTTGGGCCACAGCAAAATATTTTTTTTTTATTGAAAAAATGTATAATATAAGTATTTGTAAAAGTAAAACTTTTTGTAATAGACTACAAAACCTCACACGAATCGAATATAACCTGGAACCTTAAAACTAAAACGCAAACCTGGAATCCACAACACTAATGGAATCACAACACATTTGCAATACAACCTGGCCTATTAGAGATTCAATTGATCCTGGCGGCCATAGAACTTGAACCCAAAAAAAAAAAAAAAGTAAAACATTTCTTTCTTAATTATTTAAATACACAAGCATGTAATATGCATTGTTTTTTTAGATATTCAAAATGAAACTAACGAGTGTGCAACAATTCGAGGTCCTTATAGCTGAGCTAGAAAAAAATCCTTGCCTAGCAAAAGAGTTCCAAAGTGGTATGGCACCAGCAAATTTTAAACAACAGTGGGAAGCTATCAGCATAAAATTAAATTCTATGGGACCACCTTTAAGAGACAGCGACGGTTGGCAAAAAGTAATTAAAGTAATTAAATTAATAGAGCATAGTTTTTAATCAAAATATACTCTGCAGGTATGGCAATATTTAAAATTTAAAGTGAAGAAAAAACTGGTGAAAAATAGGGAAGAAAGCAATGCAACAGGTGGTGGCATGAATAAACAATTTACGCTAAGTCCGTTGGAAGAGGCAGTGGCCAACTTGCTGCAATTCGACAAGCAGCTGATCCCGGAAGGGATTGTACAAGGTGTGCAGGTTGAGCAAACTATAGAAGCTTACGTAAATTGTGTTGTCGAGGATGATCCGCAAATAATTTCAGATGTTCAACTGCATCTACCGGATTTTCCTTCCGAAGATGGCCCGAGTACTTCAGCGGTCGGAAGAAGCAGATCCCAAACTCCCGCTGCTACTAGGGTACGCAAATCCAAAAAAAAGGGCAGAGACGATCTTTTAGAGAAACACAGTAGCATGCAAGGGTCCTTACCGATGCCACGAACAGGCTAAATTCAATTAAGCACCCTTTACGAGATACAGCACGGTACCAAAAAGAAATGCTCGCGATTGAGGAGGAAAAGCTAAAGATGCTGAAGAAAAAAGAATGTAGCAAAGTAGAACTTCATAAAATGAATATGGTTTTAAAAGCCATAAAAATTAAAATAGCGAAAACTAAACTAAAGAATTTAGAAAAAAAAGAAGAAGACTGATTTTTATGTACATACATATTTTATTTTTAAGAAAATTAATTTTTTCCGTTTGTTTGATGTACATATTTTATTTTAAGTACCTGAATTACTTTTTATTTCTAAAGAACTGAATTATTTTTGTTTCGTGATATTAGTTATTAAGACGACTGAATTTAATGCATATATGTACACAATAAAAAATGAACTGAAATTTTCAGTCTGAAACTTCACAAAGCTGGTTTTGATTTGCTCTCTAATTTGTGATGCTTCCATATTCGCGATATTTTCTCCATCATCAATATTTTCAAAATTCTCTAAGTTCTGCTCTTGACTGTGTACGTCCTCGTTTGCAGAGCGAGAACTAAAATCAATGCATATGTTGTGAAGTGCTGCACATTCATTAGGAATTTGCGTGGCTTTAGATGGCGTATAGTGAAGTTGACGTGCAGCTAGCAAACAGCGAAAATGGCTTTTTAGTACGCCAATTGTACATTCAATTATATTTCTAGCTTTGGCGTGCTTGGTATTGTAAATAGCCTCGGGACTTCCTTCTGTTGTGCTTCGATACGGTGTCATAATAAATTGTTCTAGAGGATAGCCCGCATCGCCTACAAATATAAAAAAAAGTTTATATAACCTTTACATGATTTAAATTGTGTGTAATTGGTTTTTACCTAAAAGCCAGAATTTACGCTCTCCAGCATCGTATCGTTCTCGCAGAATTCTTCTAGCATGGCTAATGTTCCATATTAGGGAATCATGGCCCAAACCCGCATGCCTAGCATCCATATACCTTATTCGCAACTTATGATCACAAATCTGTTAAATTGTTTGTTAAAAAATTATTATTTAGCCGGTTAAAAGTTTATCTGTTCTTACAATCATGGCATTTAATCTAAAAAAATCCCTTTCTATTGTAGTATAGATGCTGGTCTTGTTTTCTAGGAGGCAAAATTTTTATATGAGTTCCATCGACGCAGCCAATGACTCCTGGAAAGCCAGTTTTTTCGAAAAAATACTCCTTGCATTCTGTGTATTCAGCCTCTGTCATGTGAAATTTTATCTAAAGAGGACATATAACGGATTCCAAAACGTCGAGTGTTTCAGCAAGTACAGCACTAACGGATGGCTGGGAAAGTCCAAGATGGAAATCGTTTCCCACACTTAGTTGATAGGAAACTTGCCCCAAAAACCGCAACGTTGCTGCCAATTTTATGGTTTTTGAAATCGCTGTTGTCCTGATTTCGTTTCTCATATGCGCCTGAATTGTTTCCAAAACATATCTGAAGGCAGCTTTATTGAGACGAAAATAGTCTTCAAATCTGAAATAAAGTAAAATATTTCCAGCTGAAATATTAATACATTCTAAACCCCCGAAAGTTGTTATACATACTTGTTGTCTGGCAAACGAAATACATCGGAGTTATTCCTAATTTTTTTTCTATTTAGTCTAATAGTAGAAGAGCTGGTAAGCATTTTTGAGCAGGTATTTGAGGCACAATGAAAATTATGTACAACGCTTTTTTAATGGTATCTAAGTATAGAAATGCAGAACTGGCTAAGGGGTGGCGGGGCTGAGACTGCCCTTGAATTTAACAAAAAAATTAATTTTTGCATTCTAAAAATGTTTTTGAGGCACTTTGAAAATTAGATATGTTAAAATTTAATATTTGAAAAATATAAAAAGAAATAAGCCAGATTATTAGGCTGGGTCTAAAACTTTGCCAGGTCATTGCAAAATAATTTTTTTTTTTAATGGAAAACATGTTTTTGAGGCACTTTGAAAATTAGATATGTTAAAATTTAATATTTGAAAAATATAAAAAGAAATAAGCCAGATTATTAGGCTGGGTCTAAAACTTTGCCAGGTCATTGCGAAATAATTTTTTCTTAATTGAAAAAATATTCCTGAGGCACTTTGGAAATTAAATATGTTAAAATTTTATATCTGAAAAATATAAAAAGAAATAAGCCAGATTATTAGGTTGGGTCTAAAACTTTGCCAGGTAATTGCAAAATATTTTTTTATTTTTAAATTGGAAAAAATATTCTTGAGGCACTTTGAAAATTAAATATGTTAAAATTTAATAGCTGAAAGATATAAAAAGAAATAAGCCAGATTATTAGGTTGGGTCTAAAACTTTGCCAGGTAATTGCAAAATATTTTTTTATTTTTTAATTGGAAAAAATATTCTTGAGGCACTTTGAAAATTAAATATGTTAAAATTTAATATTTGAAAAATATAAAAAGAAATAAGCCAGAATATTAGGTTGGGCCACAGCAAAATATTTTTTTTTTATTGAAAAAATGTATAATATAAGTATTTGTAAAAGTAAAAAACATATTGATTTTTTTTATTCAAAATCTGAATTTGTATCTTCATCGTTCTGTTCGTCACAGCTTGAATACTCGTCTTCTTCGAAGTCATCGGAATTATCTGTGAATAATAATAAGTGTACATTTAATATTTATTAACTGATAAACTATTAAAATTCTGTTATAAAAAAATTCTTGCTGCTCACCTGCTGTGCTGTTGTCATCGACAGTATTCGCTTCGTCTATAATAGCATTAATTATTGAATTTGGAGCACAATCTCCATCAAACCAATGAAATTCCAGTGAATCGGCATTCTGTTCCCATCCGTTTCTGTCTGGTGTTAAAGAAGTAGGAAAACGTAAATACACAGTACGCCAAATACTAGTTATGTATTGTGATCTTAATAGGTGTTCACATAATTCGGATTTACACGGAGGCAATCCAGAAGGTTCACAGTTTTTTAATAATTTTTTGAACGGCTCGTCTTTTTTATTGGCTTTGAAAACAGCACAAAATTGTTTAAACCTTGCTTCATTTATGTTTGTGCAGTTCTGGAAGCCATAGATTTCACAAACGTATTTTTCTAGAAATTCAAATACTTCCTCTCGCGAACCGGATATATGGGCAACTCCAAGATTTATTAATACTGTTTGATTATCCTGATTTTTCTGTAAGATTTTCAACGGTTTTGTCTTTTTTTGCAATGACCTGGCAAAGTTTTAGACACAACCTAATAATCTGGCTTATTTCTTTTTATATTTTTCAAATATTAAATTTTAACATATTTAATTTTCAAAGTGCCTTAAGAATATTTTTTCCAATTAAAAAAAAAAAAATATTTTGCAATGACCTGGCAAAGTTTTAGACCCAACCTAATAATCTGGCTTATTTCTTTTATATTTTTCAAATATTAAATTTTAACATATCTAATTTTCAAAGTGCCTCAAAAACATTTTTAGAATGCAAAAATTAATTTTTTTGTTAAATTCAAGGGCAGTCTCAGGCCCACCACCCCTTAGCCAGTTCTCCATTTCTATACTTAGATACCATTAAAAAAGCATTGTACATAATTTTCATTGTGCCTCAAATACCTGCTCAAAAATGCTTACCAGCTCTTAGACTATAAGCTCCTCTTTAATATTTTCGTCACTAGAGCTCGCACTACTGTCATAAAAAAACATTTTTGTAAAATCTTGAAATAAAATATTTAAACAAAGCTTAAATCGCGAAAAAAGTTTCAGAAATAGTATGAAATATCGAACAGCTGATCCAGAAATGGCAGAGATGGTATATTTTCCTTTCGTTTTATCGATAAACTGTCGACGTCGTCTCAACAAGCTTAGCCAATATCGATTTGGTGTCGAAGTGACGACGACGTCGATGCGATATGACGTCGACTGAAAAACGACGACAATGACAATAAGGGTGAATATCTCCGAAACTAGTGGATGCATTTCAAAAATTAAAAAATCGAAAAATAACTTATAAAAACCTTTCATTTGATGTATATATATCTTTAACTTTTCTAGCCTTTATTTACCAAAAATTTGAAAAAGCTCTTTTTTGTATTCGTGAACGAGCCTTATAACTCTTGTTTATTTTTATGCTAGCCGATCCACCATGCACAGTAATTCTGCGTAGAACACCTTTCTGCATAGGCGGCCTTCGGCCGCACTTATAAAAAATAACCCTGGGGTACGCCATGCCAAGTCCGGGTGTGTGGTATAACAGTGGCTACCGCCACGGTGATGTCCTTCTGCGTAGTACAACCTTCTGCAGAAGAGAAGAGAAGGAAGAGAAGAGAAGAGAAAAGAAAAGAAAACAAAAGAAAAGAAAAGAAAAGAAGAGAAGAGAAAGGAAAAGAAGTTCATTTTTAGTGACATTTCATTGGTCAATACAGTGAGTGAATCAATTAATTGCAAGCAGTTTTACGCATACAACTGAATCTGAAAACCCGAGCAATGTCAACACCCCAAATAATATTAGACTACAAAATATTCAAAGAGTTTTACAAAAACTAAATACATTGATAGTGTATGTTTGTTTGCATTTATGTCGACGTGCCCCTACCTCATAATGTTCTACCAAGATAAAAAGACATTGTTGCGGAGCTGGCACTATTCACCACATTCATATGTTTTCGTTTGTTTAACTGCAACAACGAAAAAAGCGAAATAGTATTTTTTGACGCGTATTAGCATTCGACCCCTCAACTATACTATTACCCAATTTGGAAATTAAAAAGCTTATATTTCATAAACTATTAGTTTCCTAGAGCTGCGGATTCGATTTTAGTGAATTTTAGGACCCCCTCTACCCCTACAAATCATCAAAAGTTTGAAAATCGTGGCACCTTATGTAAAATCCAACCCGGCCGCGCTTATAAAAAATAACCCTGGGGTACGCCATGCCATGTCCGGGTGTGTGGTATAACCGTGGCTACCGCCACGGTGATGCACAATTTTTTTTGTGGGTACGACACAACAACAACCACATGAAAATCGCCAACTTCAACTGTAAATATCTCCGGACGCAGAAAGGTGTTCTGCGTAAAAATACTATGGATACCACCCCCGGTTTCGGAGGTACCCGCGGGTCTTTTTTCGGATTTTCGTTAATATCTTTTGAACGAGTTAAAATGTTTATTTCCGCCTTCGGATTATTAATACTGATGTGAAGACGCGTCGTTTGATACCTCTTTTTTTCGAGATTTGGTTGCATGGAAGAGGCCCTTCTTATATTTGAAAGTCCCAGTTCCAGGTTATTGTCCAAAGTATGTAATGACTAATTACTGGATTAACTTTCCAATGTGTATGTGTACTTAGGCTCCACTAGTACACAATGGTAATACCATCGAGGCCAGAACCCTGTGTAGCAGCTTGCTATTTGTACTATTTCACAATGAGTGTGTTGATGATTAAAAACAATGTAAAATGTATTGATTTTGAGATCCACAGGGCGTTGTAGATGAAATGAATGCAAAATGTATTGCTTGGTGATTTATATATGTGTTTTCTCCTTCATGTACTTGTTTGAATTCAGCTGTTAGTTTTATGATGAATGCAATGAGGATTGCAGTTTGTATGAAAGGTGCAATGACCCTTTGCGTTCTTTGATGATTGCAATGACAATTGCAGTTATTTAATGATTGCAAAGAAAAATTGCATTTTGATGAATGCAATGTGAATTGCAGTTAATGATGAATGCAATGAAGATTGCAGTTTGAAATTTATGTAAAATTGTTTCGAATAGTTTTATTCATAAAAAAAAAAATTATGAGTAAGGTGGAATCGAGATTTGTGTACAAAAAACATAAAAACATATAAGACGAACGCAAAAATATAAAAAAAGTAAAAGTTTTAATGTGTATTTATGATAGCTGCTTTTATTATTATTGTTATAAATTTTTTATTTATATTAATTTATTTTTCAATATTTAAGATCGGCGTTTTGGAGAAAATTTACTAATTGAGTGATTTTGGCGTTGTTTTTGTCTTTAAAGACTTCCTTAAAATTATGTGCTTCATTAAAGACATTGAAGGTGACTCTAATGTTGTTCAAAAGTGGACAGTGACAGGTTTGATGCTCATAGCAATCTGTATCACCGCAGCGACATAGAGACGAGTTTGTAGCTTTGAT
Organism: Eurosta solidaginis; assembly: GCF_040869045.1. NCBI lineage: Eukaryota > Metazoa > Arthropoda > Insecta > Diptera > Tephritidae > Eurosta > Eurosta solidaginis. The sequence continues at coordinate 117,051 of NW_027137169.1, forward strand.
CTTGACTAAATATTTCCTATCATATGTATGTCCGGTTAGTATACGGTTTAAGGTTTTGATATCTTTTGGGTTAAATTTAAGATTTTTGAACCACGCAAAATTCCTCCTAGAAGGGAAGATGGTGGCATACAGATTTTGGCTTGTATTGGAGTAATTTAAAAAATTTTGAAAAGACTGGTCGTATATATAATTCTTGATGCGTTTGCAAGCTTCATCTATCGTAAGTTTTACTGTTTTACAAGAGCTGTTTATAATAGCTGATTTGGCTATAGCATCCGCTTTTTCGTTGCCAAATATGTTTTTGTGACTGGGTATCCATCTGACATGTACATTGTTGAAGTTGTGATTTGAAATTATATTAAGAATTTTGGCTGCAATGCTATTCGTAGATGTATGTTTTTTAAGTGTTTGGCATGCTATTAGGCTATCTGTAAAAATAACGACGCATGAGTAATTGTTTCGTATTGAAATGTCGATGGCTTCTTCTATTGTGAGTAATTCTCCAAAAGCTGAGGATGATTTAAATGGAATATGGAAAGAGTGTTCGGTGTCTGTGTTTAGTAAATAAATTCCACAGCCTGTTTTATCTTCTCCTACTGAGGCATCTGTATATATTATATTAAAACTTGTACTTCTGTATTCTGCCAGCATTGATGAGTGCTGGGCAAGAATTTTTTCTTGTGTCATGTTAGATTTTTTAGTATTGGTAGTTTTTTCAAAAATGACAAGGTTGGAGATCGGGGGATAGGGGTGAAGCGCATCAATGTCATCAAGGACGTTGGAGAAAGTGTTGTATGCAATTGCGTAACTGGTATTGAGGTGTGAGTTAGATTTTATAGTTTCTGCTATTGTATTGTTAAATGCAATTAGTTTCACTACTTCTTTGGCAACTAGCCATAGGGCTCGTTCATTGGGAAGTAGTTCATTAGCTAAAGCATATATTAATGGTATTGGTGTTGATGGTGTTAGACCTAAACATCTTCTCAAGATTTTGTTTTGTAAGACTTGTATACTACGAAATGATGCATTGGCACTATTTGCAAGTGTGGTACTGCAATATTCAATCTTTGATCTGACCATTGCTTTGTAGATATTTAATGCCTTTTGTGGGTGTAAACCTGATTTGATATTGGTAATGTATTTAAAAAGTTTTAAGTTGTTTGAAGATGATTCTATTACTTTTTGATAGTGTGCTTTTGCAGTTAAGAAACTGTTTATGACTCTACCTAAAATTGTTGCTGATTTTGTTTGTTCAAGTGTTGAACCATTTATGTTACATTGACTTCCTTCGTTGGACCTTTGGTTATATGCATGACTTTAATGCAAATCCTGAGGATATGAAAAAGAAATCGTCAGCAAATTGGTATACTTGAATATTTTCATCTTGAACATCATGGAGTTTGGCAGTGTATATATTAAATAAAAGTGGTGAAAGGCAGCTGCCTTGAGGAATACCATTGAAAATTTCAGTTGTTTTATCGCCAATTATGAGAGTCCTATAGCTAAGGAAGTTTATTATCCATTCAGTATACAAATTTTCTAAGCCGATATCAAAAAGTTGATCTTTTAAAATATTTATATTCGCACAGTTATATGCATTTAAAATGTCAGTTGTGCAAAAAATTACATGTTTATTATCACTTTTGAGTAGAGTGATTTGATGTATTATGTGATTTAAACAGGTTGATGTACATGTTTTTCCTGTAGGCAAAGGTTGTGGATGGGAATATTTTGTTGTTTTCAATGTATAAGTTAATTCTATCTTTAAGACAAGAATTTATTATTTTAAGAAAAACTGTTATTAAGGCTATTGGCCTGAAATTTTCAAAATTGTTGAGATCTTTACCTTTTTTGGGTATAGGTACTACTTTAATTTGTCTCCAGTGTTCTGGAATGGTATTAGAAATAAACATGTCATTCAAACATGTTTTGATGTTGTTTAGGGTTATATCAGTAAGTAATCTTAACATCCTGTACGATATTTTATCAGCACCGGCTTCTGAGTTTATGTTCTTTTTAAAAAAAATGAAAACGTGAGATTGGTATTTGGTTCTACTTCATTGTTAAGAGATAGTCTTTGAACCAGAACTGGTACTTGTTGATTAAGCATATTTAAAAAATTTTGGTTGCTGGCTTCATTCCACATGCCTACTTCTATTTGATTAAAATCTCCCCTTAATGACTTGACAAAGCGCCAAGATTTCCTTCCCATATTGGTATTTATTTCTTCTATTTTTTTCTTGAAATTTTCTTTTTTGGCCTTTTTAAATGCCTTTTTCCATTTCTTTCTCTCAGCTATCATATTATCCATATTTTCCAGACTCGGTAAAGCTTTTACTTTCGGACTTGCTATTCTGAGGAAGCGGTAGCTCTTGTCAAGACTTTCGTTTTGGTTTTATGGTGTTATCAATCGTGTAAGTTGCTTTTCTAATTTCATCTTGGATTTTGCTTTCTAAGTCCGTGATTGTAGTATAATTTCCAATAACTTCTAGAGATTGTAAAAGTTTATTTCTAGCTAGAAATACCGATTTTTTGATTGCACAATGGTCAGTTTCAATTAAGATAGGTAGATGGTGACTGCCTCCTATTCGTGTAGTAAGGTGCAGTTGGTAAAAGAAAGATCTAGCACTGATGTGTTCATGATGCGTGGATCTATTAAGAAGGTATGATTGCCATTATTTAAATGATGAAAATTGGATTCTTGAATCATACTAACCAAATGTTTACCCTTATAGTTGCCAATTCTATCACCAAACAAGGTAGTTCTTGTATTGAAATCTCCAAGAATGAAGGTGTTTGAAAAAGGTTCCAGAAATTCCAAGTCTGTGAATTTCTGATTTAAAATTTCCTATAGTGATATTAGGAGGAAGGTAAATTGAAACTATTGTGATATTAGGTTGAAGATTTGATGTTGTTATCATTAAAATATCATAGTCAGTATTGTAAGTTATTTTTTTGAATTTGATATATTTCCTAAGGGCAATGGCAACGCCACCGTACCCATCGTTTCTAAGTTTTTTAATAATATTAAAATTTAAGTTTTCTATGTGTTGATTTTGTTGAAAAGAAAATTTCTCTAAAAGCTGCAATTTCTATATTATACGTGTTTATATAATAATCTATTGTATCTATATTTGCCTTAGGGCTTTGACAATTATATTGCATCATCATCATGATTAGAGTAAGAATAGTTTAGAGCCTCGAAAGTGTTGTTGTGAGAGTTTTTGAGTGATATTGATAATTTCACTCATTAGTTTTTCATATTGTGTTACCAAGTTTTTTTGGTAATGAAAAGAGTTAAAAACTGGAATGATTTGTGGTTTTGGATTTACCGTTTTGTAATTTTCCCTTTTTGGTTTAGCCGGACTAGTCTTCTTTACTATAGAGCTATATTATTTTTTAGTTAAATGCCTATTTATATATTTATTTGTGTCTAAAATGTCATTATCCTGCACTAAAACAGGAAACACTTCTTCATCTTCACTTAATATATCAAAACGATTTGTATTTCTTGGGAAGTATTTTGTCTCCATGTCGCTGCTTTGTACAGTTACATCGGTTGCGAATTGATCATTTTCCATTTTTTTCATTTCCACTAAACCATTTGGTGATAATTCATAAAAACCTGTAATATTGGTGTTCTCCAATATTTTAGACTTTTTTGCCGTAGTGGCTTTGTCTTTATCTTCACTAGAAAGTGACGCCACCGACTTTTTTGCCGGCGACGCCATTTTCGGTCTTGTACTTCTCGGCAGTGCTAAACGCACTTTATTCCTCTTTTTTGAAGGCAATATGCAGCCTTTTTTTCCACAACACTTTTGAAATGATTTGTCAGTAGTGCTTAAAGCACTTAATGCCGTTTTATTAAGCACAAAAATTTACAAAAATTCTTTAAGGGACGCCAAAATCACTCACATGATTGCAGCTTTTGTTATTTATGGAAATTGCATTAATGCGTTTATATCTAATATCAAAATTACAGTTAGATTAGCACAATAAATTTGCACAGAACACTAAAATTTTTAATCACAAAAATAATGCGCGCTCGAGACCGCACAGACTCGTGTCCAAAATCAGAAAGTTTGATACCTCTCTCGATATTTTTTTACAAGTATTAGCAGTGTCATTCTATCGAAAAGATTTACCGCGCGTTTTTCTCTATAAATAGTTAGGAATGGACGATGGCGATGTTTCTCGATTTTTTATCCGATGTATCGACGATGTATCGTCTAGCAAAACATCGATGTTAACATCGACATTAATAGGGAAACATCGATGTTTCGAAAACATCGATGTATCGTTTGCATCCCTAATCACAATGATAAAATTAGTGTTGGGAACTATCGAATGAATTCAACTATCGATAGTTAGTTACTGAATGATTTTAACTATCGAACGAATTTTTTCATTCATTCATTCATTCATTTGATTTGTTCTTTAGCTTGCCAGAAGCCAAAAGAACAATCTCTGGATTGTTTTAGTTACCCCTCGGGGTAGCTAAAGAACAAACCTATATAAGACAAAAAACGTCGTGTTCCAATGAAACGTGATCCAGATACGGCTAGAGATTTAACATGCAAATGCGACAACAATGTGAACCATATGGATCAATTTGTTGTTGCATTTGTATGTTAAATTTCTATCCGTATCTGGATCACGCTACATTGGAACGTAACAAAAACGTTAAATATGACTAAAATGGTGTAAATTTTGCTTCAAGTAAATAATGAAAATATTCAATTTAAATGCCTTTGTTACATGTTATGCAAAGCGCATGAATGATATGCAAATGACCTTGGTTCGCAACCCACTGAGTTTTTTGGTCTCCCCAAACCTGTGGGGAGATTTTATGCCTCTACAACAACAACAACAGGAAAGAGGGTTACTTAAGATGGTTTTTTATCTGTATTATTCAAATCTGTTTCAGAGGCATTATTGATTGCCTTAACTTATACATAAGCTACTGTTTTTTTTTTTTTTTCAAAATTCAGGTCACGTTTAATTAATATAAAAATTGCACATTAAATTTCACTTATAAAAGAAACATAAAACAAATATTTCAAGCACTTAAATACTAAAAGTCGCTATAGTTATTCTAGCCAAAATCGGATAGTGCATGAGGGTCTATATTAAATTTTCGCCGCAGAGATGGCAACTGATTGCGTTATTAAACCCCTAAAAAAATTGATTGTAAAGTAAATAACACAAGTATGTACATCGAGTTGACATGAAAAATACCTTCAATGTTTAAATTGCTGTTCAAAAATATTATCATATCTAGTTTATCTCCTTTAAGTCGGTTTCTCCTGTCGTTAATTATTTGCCCTGCTTTCGAGAAAACTCGTTCTGACGGAACCGATGTTGCGGGTATACATAAATATTTTTTCGAAAGCATATATAGTTCCGGAAATGTTGACTGGCTACGATTCCAATAGTCTAGGGGATTATTTGAGCGATCAACAAAATTTTGCCTTAGATATTGCTCCAACTGAATATTTGCATTGACATTGGGCGCGTTTTGACAAATTGTTTTTGCTTCAGCAACTCTTACATCGAGAAGGTCCCAGAGAGATACTTCGCTTTTATCGACCGATGCTTCTCTTGGGGTGTTGGTAGAAACACTTGTGTTTTGTTTCCGTATTAGGGAAGTTACTCCTCCACTAGCCATTTTGTTGTATTATTTGCATTAATTTCATTACCGAACGCAATTTTTTTAAACCTAGGATCTAGGAATGTTGATTTGGCGCACATTTTGTCAGACTCCAACTGCCCTAATCGTATCCAAACTACCTCTAACAATCTGCTCTTCAAACTTTCTCCCTCTACAGTTTTCATTTTGCGATTTCGTACTGCGTATTGAAGACCTCTGATCAGGGGGCACTACCAGTGACATCGTGGAATAATTTTCTCCTGACAATTCGGTTGTCATAGCCTCTACGGGCTTGAACAGATTAGTGTAGTCCAACAATGTTTCCCATTCTGATGAAATCAGGAGCATTTGGTAAAGAAGTTATTATGGCAGAGAGTGGTTTTTTTACCAAGCATATGCGCTCCATCATTATAAGGGTGGAATTCCACCGGGTAGGGACATCTTGTTTTAACCTCAGTTCAGTAACGCCCATTTGCTTTTGCATATTTTTTAATTTTTCCGTCGCTTGAGAACTATGGTTAAAGTAAGTGACTATGGCACGACACTTGGCAGTAACTTGTGGAACAGCTTTGATGGCATCAATTACACATAAATTTAATGTGTGCGCTACACATGGGTGGTGGTGCTTCTGTAGCATTTCAATTATAGTCTTTTTAATATTAGCCCCGTTATCACTTACTACAGTAACTATTTTGTCAAAAACGGACCACTCATCAAATATTAACTTCAATTCTGTAGCTATATTTTGGGAGGTATGATTTCCTAAGATTTCCTTTGTTGATAACGATACGAAAGCCATTACAGACTGTTTCTTTTTCAGAATATCAGTGCAACCTAATGCCAATACAAAAGGGATACACAAGACCAGTGCGAACTTATATTACTTTAGGCATCGAATAAAATTAAAAACTTAAACTGCGATGAGTAGTAAAATTCAAGAATGCGTCTAAAGTAAACTGACCTCAACTTCAACTTCAGTTGAAGCTTTTATCGAAAAACCGGACATAAGTGGGAGAGGTGTTATCCATTATATAGTTGAACTGTAGGAACTTTGCGCACTTAAATGGGTTTCGAGTTTGATGAAAAGTTTTACAGTCACACTTGGAAGTGATCGTAATACTTTTAAATGTGTTTCGATCTCTAAAATTTCATTGTTCTTTCCATCTGCTCTGTTGATTTGACATTGAGAGTTGGAAGTAAAACATATGACCTTTTAATATATCATACAAACTTGATAAGAAGATCTCCCATAAGCTCTTGACAGTTAATTCATGATGTATTACTAATGTACCCAAGTTATTATTTACTAAAATATGTCAGGGGATATAATAGGAGTCGGCCTAGAACCAGAAGGTGCTAATCCAAGCGAGCCGGATTCATATATTCTAATTTACAATCCATAACAGCAACATTCTTCTTATCATAGTGGTCTAATTTTTAGGCCAAAACAAACATAGTGAGTAACAATTTTTCGTAATTGTATTTAGAAATCCATTGTTTTAGCGAAGTGTTTACATAAATAAGGTGTAATACGATAGTTTTGTTGTTCTTGCACATTTTTCGAAAGTCTTCAGTAGCGCTGCACAGGCGAAAATCCTTGTTGGATATGACGCGAATTCAAATAGTTTGTTTTAACAAAGACCTGTTTCCAATTTTTTTGGAACAAATTAAACATACTTATATGATGGAAACATCAATAATATAAACGCAATAGTTAAGCACGACCTTACTTATGGAAGCCCACGCCAAAGATACCCAAATATGAATCTCTGTAATTAAATCCGGTAAAGGTCCATCGATATTCACCTACTGGTTTAGATGAAAAAATGACTAAAACTACCATATTTCACTCCTGAAAAATGCAAAAAAACCACATTTTTCGGGGACAACATTGGTGAAAAATTTTCAGATAGCCGAATGATAGAACAAAGAAGAATTTAGAGCGAGACAATTGACGGCTTACTTTACCTGGTTATTCCACCATGGTTCTGAGGAAGACGGATGCTTACGGCGTAGATGGTCATTTAAATTTGATGTGTTGCCAGAAAATTTAAAATTTTTTTTGCATATATGGCATTTAACTTCATTGCCATTTTTGGTAAAAACTCCCAAACGGAAGATCTCTTCAATTCAGGCCGTATTATAAATATCTACACAAATGAAATCGTTAAAATCACTTCCTCAGTTAAAAATATTTAATAATTACCACGCTTAAAACGTTTGTCGATTAGGTTGACGTATGCTAAATTTATTTTAATATCTTTTTAACACTGATATATGCACAGCAAAAATTTAAATAGAACGAACGATTCGAAGAAATAGTAATGAGCGAATCATTCATACCAAAAACTAGTAATTCGAAAAAATAGTAATGAACGAATCATTCATAACTAAAACTAGTAACTCGAAAAAATAGTAGTAAACGAATCATTCATAACTAAAACTAGTAACTCGAAAAAATAGTAGTGAACGAATCATTCATACCTAAAACTAGTAACTCGAAAAAATAGTAGTGAACGAATCATTCATACCTAAAACTAGTAATTCGAAAAAATAGTAATGAACGAATTTCAAATGACTATCGAATGAATGAAAATTAGTGAACTATCGAATAACTCGATAGTTTTCATTCGATAGTTCCCAACACTAGATAAAATGCAAACACGATACATAACTTGGAAACGATGCAGCTTTTTGCCGTCGGCAGTTTACATTAATACCTCCAATTTAAATAGGGGAGTAAGCAAAGCTGCGAACACAAGTAATGCGTCTAAAGCAAATTATAAATTAAAAATGTCTGCGTGGCAAATTCATAATTATGGAAACATTGAGGAGCTGCAGGTTGCTACTGACCTGAGGTCTCCATGTATCCAAAACGCATCTGCTTGTTTGGTACGTGTTCGTGCGACAACTGTTAATCCTATAGATGTTGCAATGCTCGGTATAGAAAATTAACTTTGAAAAATTCTATAATAAATTGTGTTATTCGCTTTAGGAGGGTATGGAGCTACAATTCTCAACATGATGCGCTGTAAACTTTCTAATTCTATCGAGTTTCCTATAATCCTTGGTCGAGAGTTTTGTGGCGAAGTTATTCAATGTGGAATAGATGTCAATAAAAGGCTGACTGTTGGTGACAGAGTTTGGGGCGTTGTTCCGTTGCATTTTCAGGGATCGCATGCACAACATGTCATTGTTCCGGATTATTGTGTAAGACCTGTCTTTTGAGTTTAAGTATGAACTATAAACGTTAACTAATAATCCTGCCAATTTGGCCACTTTATTTTGGTTAGCAGTAGCATGTATGAGATTAAGCTTTATGTTCAAATTTTCCATTGTTGCCTCAACTTTAAAAAAACAGCAGACAGGGTAAAGATAAAAAGAGACGTCAGTTTATACTTTTTGCGAAATTCCTGGCAAAGGCGTTTACGGATTCTGTTGGAAATTTGCTAGGGCCTTCTTATGCTTGTCTGGATCAAACGGCTGTCTTTTCAGGTGCCGGATATCAGCATAGTGCTTAAGGAGATTTCCCAAACCCCCGTAAAGTGGGGCTAGTTGTTTGTCAGGGTGTCCTGCCTGTTCAGCCTTGGGGAGCGTTATCGATGGTGATCGTCCTTTGCCGGATGCAGATCCGGTACCATCTAGGACGCGATTTGTTATGACCAAATGCGACCTTCATCCCACCCCCTAGATCCGCGAGGAGTTCGGGATCGCCAGACCATCGGCTGTTAATGAAACAGGATTCGCCACGGGTAGGTGAGGTTGACAATTGGGTTTGGAGAACTTTTCCAAGGCAGTCGGTTCTATGTACCGGAGCGACTCGGTATTTTTCCCGACCAAGGACTGTCATTTCAGTGTAACCCCATTTAATTTGTTGTGTCCCTCCCACAAATTGTCATCCTCCCAGCAGCTCAGTGCAGCGGGACTGCTCCATTCTCCTGCTCCCGGAAGGTATCAAACCCAATCCGGGTCCGACTCGTGAACCCGGTCCTGAGAAGTTGGTCTGCTGCGTTTGTCGGAAAATAATCTTTTTAGGACGGTCATACTCTTGTCAGTGTGTCACGTGCAATGGATGGTTGCATCGGAAAGGTTGTTCTAGGCTAGATCCCAAAACCCGACGTCCCCGTAACTTCTATAAATCTTTTGTGGCTACTTGCTGTTCACGCCCAAGGGCGTCCCGTAGTCTACGCCTTAGCGCCCCCCACTACCTTCCAGTAGCTCTGCTGCTCAGCAACCCACAATAAGTACCCGCCAGAGATCTGATTTGAGTACTAATATAATTAGTGCCCTTAGTCATGA